>NC_056735.1:1137521887-1137621887 GCF_019279795.1 Protopterus annectens
CTAAGAGGGGAGTACCATTTCCTCGCAGCTGACTACGCTTCAGTCTATTTTCAATTCATCCATGAGGCTGATGTCATCTGCATATATATTTCATATATATTTATAGATATTTCATCTGCAGAAGGTACCTCACAGGCTACGGGTTCAGCCATTTCCCTGAGGAGACATGCCTGGGTGCACTTGTGTTATTCTGTGGAACCCTTCAAATCTTCTTTCGTCAGTGCACCCTGTGACGGAACCTCATTGTTTGGCCCCAAATTCAAAGACACTCTCTCTAGGTGCCAACAAGAGGGGAAGACCCTGTCTGCTGTGGGCCTACATTTTTGTACTCCTCAGTGATCCTTTTCCAGGAATCAGTGAGGTTGTAGAAAGATGGCATTCAAGATATCCTTGCGTCCTTTTCAAGATACATGTAGGGAGAGTTCCCCCAGGGATGGTAAGGGGTACTCAAATGGAAGACGCTACCCATGCATCAGGGGTGGTCCACATAGTCAGGGATGTAGTGATGCCTTCTCAGGTCCTAGAAACCCTCCTGAATTGAAGCTGGACTGTCCCTCACTGGATGCAGTTGCAGGTATTCTATCCCTGCACCAAAGAGCCTAGCTAGATATCACAAAAGATTTGTGGGTGCGGAGGATAATATCCAGAGGTTACATCATACCATTTTTACCCCCACCATCAGTTCCAAAGAAAATCTCCGATGTTTCACCCAGGCAGAAGGAAGTAGCTTCTCTAGAAATAATAAAAAGCTATTAGAAAAAATAGTCATCCAAGAGATACCCCCAGACCAGAGAAAGTAGTGCCAAAAAAGACAGGGTACTTGAGACCAATCAGTCCAGTACATAAAGTTCATGATGGTCACAGTTCAGTCCATTCTGCCATTTCTGCACAAGGACAACTGGATGTGCTCTATAAATCTTCAGGATGAATACTATCATATCAAAATGAGCAGGTGATCCAGAAGATATCTATGCTTCCGGCTAGGGGCCAGTCCTTGCCATTTCAGAGCGCTGCCCTTTGGTCTCATCACAATCCCCAGTGTGTTCACCAAGTGTGGCAATCATAACAGCTCTCCTGAGACTGCTGGAATTCTGAGTGTTTCCATATCTGGATGACTGGCTCCTAACTGCTACAACCAGACATCAACTGATTCAAGCAAGGGACTATTTATTCCAGCTGTGCACCCATCCTGGAATTTCTGCCATTTACAACAAATCTCAGCTCAATTTGTAGGTGCTTATTTATAGCCACCCAAGCAGTTCCTTTTCTGCTTTCTCGGATACAAACTATTCAATTCTAGGTCAAAAGATTGTTCAGAATTTTTCCCTCCAGGCTCGTCTGATACTCCATGCCTTGGGATCCATGGCAGCAGCAATCACTCTTGCACCATTTACCCGGTTCCTTATAAGAATACTTCAGTGGACTCTCGCAACTTAATGGTCTATTCTGTAACACCCATTATCCAAGCCAGTCAAAATAACTCAGATGTACAAGAATTACCTTCTTTGGTGGATCCTTTCCAATCAAATACACAAAGGCCGTCCCTTTGTTTCCATCAACCCAAGGCCAGCGTAACCATGGATGGCTCCCAGCTTGGTTGAGAGAGCACTTCTTTGGAAAGACGATCCAAGGCATGTGGTCCATCGAAGAGGCCAAAATGCATATCGATGTTCTGGAGATGAGCTGTCCTCCTAGCATTGTAGGCCTTCCAATCTCGCCGAGACTGCCACTTCTCTGGAACAAGCTTCCAATTCACATGAAACAGAGCCCCTCCTGACCCTCTTTAAATGCAGCCTAGATCAATGGATGGGTAACTGCAGATTCACTCCTGGGGTGGCCCCCATGTCCCTCCTGGACAGAGGAAATTGGTATTAAGTACCATAGACCCTTACCTCTGCGAACTTCACTCACTTGACCACCAATTGAGGCAACTTGGGATAAATGTGGCTAGGCTTGTAAGGGTTCTAGGGCCATTAGCCTAGTAACCTTCTATGAACCAATGAATACTCTCCCAACCAGGACTGTTGAGATTCAGACAGATATATGTCGGTGGTCTGGTGCTTCAACAAACAAGGGGGGAGCCAGATCTTACCCTCTTTGTCGGGAAGCTATGAGAGTAGGGCAATGGGCAATTTTTGCAGTCACTTTCTGATAGGAGTACACATCCTGTGGAAATCCAGTGTGATTGCAGACAAGTCCATTCTGATGCCTCATGAGTGGTCTCTCAATGTCAGTGTGGCAGAGATGATTTTCTATTGATGGGCCCAACCACACTGCAACCTTTCCACATCTCCCCTCAACAAGTGCAGCAGTTTCTTTGCCCTGATCCCCCAATGAGGGAGTCACAGAGGGATGATTTGAGCTTGGCCCTTCGGTCTTCTTTATATTTATCTCCCATTACCCCTCATTCCCAAATTTCTCCAGAAAGCATCTCATTGAAGAGCACAGTTATCCTCATTGTCCCTTACTGGCCTCGTCAGATCTGGTTTCCCTTTCTTTGGTCCCATCTTTTACATGCACCAAAGATTCTGCATCCTACTTCAGACCATGCCATCAGGCATGACTCATCCGAGCATATCGGCACTTAAACTGACCACATGGTTTCTCCAGTTCCCTTGGATGCCAGACAGCTTAGATTCTCCTCACCTGTCTGTCATGTTTTATCTTCCCATAAAGCTTCCACTAGAAAAATTTACAGGAGTAAATGGAAAAATTTGATCTGATATTGTTCTTTTCATTCTTCCTCACTAATGGGTCCAGATCTGATCCAAGTTGGCTGTGTACTACAGACTTCATATCCCACTGTCGAGCTCCTCTTCCTACCCACAGTGCCCCCACTCCATCTCCATTACCTCGGATCTCATTTGCTGGCATCGTGATTTGACAGTCACTTGGAAATGGAAAATAAAAAATGTGCCCTCAGTTTAGAAGAAAAGCTAAGCGAAGAGTTGCTTGATTTAATAAACATAGCTATATTAAGATCAATGACAGAATAGACTGCAGAAGGTCAATAAAACCCAAAAAATCAGGAGTTGGATAAAACAAATGAACACAGTAATTAGGACTGTCCATAGGGATCCATGCAATATAACAGAAGTAAACAGGATATATTACTGTGCAGCTAAATTAATAATTGATAAAGTTCTACCACAAGAACACAGGGTAGTGATGGAAAGGAAGGGGAGAAATCTAATACCACCTTGGAAGTATCAAATAGAGAAAACTGTAAAGTAATTAAGATAAGAAGTGTCACAGTAAGAAGAATATAGATGAGGGAACAGATTAACAAAAATACTAAGAAAGATAGATGTGATAAAAGCAATGAGCAGTAATAGAACAGACCAGGATCTATCATGCACTATCGCAAATAAATTAAAAATCTCAGCATAGGCGGAAAAACTTAGAAGATACGCAGATAAATATAAAGGAAAAGTACAAAATAAGCAATTTATCGATGGCCCAAACAAGTTTTATAGAGAATTGGGAAACAAGGTAAAAGGAATTAAAAGACCATCAAAAAAGAAGAAATAGATAGATTTTGGAGAAGTATCTATGAAGATCCTGTGTAACATAAATATGCTAAATGGATAGAAGAAGTAAAGGAAAGAAAAGAAGTTCAAAGGTACAGGATATAAAAAGGGATGAAGGAACAGCTAGAGAGATTGAAACAAAGTTAAGAAAAGCCTCTAACTGGAAAACTCCAGGCCTAGATGCAACACCTAACTTTTGGTTGAAAGTATTAACATCTATGCATGAAGATTTAGCCATGAGTAAGAACTATTTATATGTGCACCCTGAACAGATACCAACCTGGCTATCAACAGGAAAAACAGTGCTCCTCCTTAAGAATGAACCTGCAAGCTACCTTAAAAATTGTAGACCAATAACTTGCCTTCTGACATCGTATAAACTATACACGGGAATTGATGCTGACAGAGATTATAGTCATTTAGAAGAAAACTGAATTATGGCAGTAGAACAAAAGGGCAGTAAAGGAAGGTCACATGGAACAAAGGATTATTTGTTGTTAAAGTCAGTGTAGAACTGCAAAAAGTGGAACGATCTAAGTACAACATGGCTTGACTACAAAAAGCATTTGATGGTATGCCACATTCATGGATAAGAGTGCTTAAAAATGTATAAGTTACACCCTATACTGATCGACTACATTACTGTGACCATGAAACAGTAGCAGATCACTTTGCAGTTAAGCCATGATAAAGGACAAGTTATTATCCCAGGGATGAAAATTCAAAGGGGGATATTCCATGGTGACTCCCTGTCACCGCTGCTATTCTGCCTTGCCCTTAACCCATTAAGTTATCTGCTGAGGCCTTGGCTGTAATTTGGCTTCTAGAAAACAACAAAGTGTAAAGACTTCTCATCTTCTCTTTGTTGATGATTTAAAACTATATAGCTTATCAGATGAGGAACTGAAAGCACAACTGCAAGTTGTCAGAACTTTTTCAGATGATATAAGAATGTCATTTGGTCTTGATATATGTGCAAAAGCAACCTTTAAAGCAGAAAAACTGCAGCACCAGGAAAACATCAGTTTGGGACAAGAATGTGATATAAAAGAATTTGAGCAAGAGGGATTGTCTAAATGGTAATTGAGGAAGGATCAACAATAAAACATGAACAAATGCCGATAAAACTTGGTAAGAGGTACCTTAGAAGACTTAAATTAATCCTGAAGACAGCTTTGACATCTAGGAACAGAATTCAAGCTGTAAACCAATTTGCTCTTCCTGTCCTAACTTACAGTTTTGGAGGGATTGACTGGCCCCAAAAAGTGTTGGATAGATTAGATATTAAAACAAGAAGGATGCTTCATCTCACCAACTGATTTATAAAATTCACTGCATACCTTTTGGGTGACTCATCTGAAGGAGGGATGGGCCTCCTTGAAACTGATTACATGTATAGATCTGCAGTCGTGGGACTCCACACATAGACCTCACAGGACCCAAACATAGTGAAAGTTTTGAAACACGAGAATAAATCTAAGATGACTTCTCTGCTTAATCTAGCAGAAGCATAGCGTCAAACAGGAATGGAAATCAGACCAAAAGTAGATAAAAGTCAGGGAGCAACTGAATGTACCAAAAAATAAAAGAAAGAATATAAGGTGATTGACCAGATGAGAAAGCAAGACATGTGGAAAATGCATAAATATAGTTGCAAGTATAGAAAACTTCTGGAAGTACCTCATGTTGATCAGGAATGAATGCAGGAATGGTTAAGGAGAGGCAAATTCAAACCAAGAGATGAAAGGTTAATATTGGCAGCCCAAGATAGTGGGCTGCATACATGTTGGATTATAAAGTCCGTTGAACATGTGGGAGAAACATACAAATTTAGGTTTTGCAAAACTGAATTGGAAACCATCGCACACCTCGTTGCTTGTTTTGACATGTTAATGGCAGAAGGACTGTATACTGAAAGGCATAATAATGTGGCAATACTGTTGCACTGGGGATGGAGAGGACATGCAGACCCCACACACAAGGCACTCCCATGCCAAACCGAGAATTGAACAAGAGGTTCTCCCGTTCGATTCTCGGTTTGGCTTGGGAGTGCCTTCTGTGTGGAGTCTGCATGTCCTCCCCGCGGTTGGGTAGTGTTCGAAAGACATGCATGCGTAAATGGGCGTGCCTTCGTTGAAGGTTGGGCATCGAGCTGGCACCTCGGCGTTTTGTAAAAATCTCCTGCCAATCATTAGCGGACTGGAGTTCCGCTGTGGCTTCCCCTTACCGGGAAAAAGCTGAAAGACAAACAACAACAACTGTTGCACTGGGGATTGTGCAAACATTATGGTATTGAAGTGACTGAAAAACACTGGAAACATGAGCCACAAAGCATAGAAAATGATGAAGTTTACATCACATGGGATCATCCATTACCAACAGTTCAAAAGATAGATACTAGAAAACCAGATGTAGAGGTCCATGAAAAAAAGACAAAAGTAGCATTGATCATTGAAGTCTGCACACCCAGTGACTAACAGTGTCTTACATACAGAGAAGCTCAAAGTCATAAAATATCAGGATTTGCAGGTAGAAACAAGAGCAGTGTGGAAGAAAGATAACCCGACCGTCCCAATAGTATTAGGAGCAATAGGTCTTACAAAAAAAGAATATGCAGTCGTATTTGGATATGTGACCAATACATTTACCTCCGTACAAATTGCAGGAGTCATTACTGGGCACATTGCATGTGCTGCGAAGAGCACTTCTGGCTGACATCAAAGATTGAATCAATACTAATTTCATGAAGTTTAATCGTACTTTTGAGTTAGGAATGGGGTCCATTCCTCTCATGGTATTAGAAACCCAAAAGAGTTGGAAAAATGAAAAAAGAGAGAATGGAAAATTACTCCATAGGCAAAGGGTGAAATTTTATTGGCAGACATTACCCTAGAGGTAGAGGCGGCCCACAAAAACCATGGCTTTAGGGATTCTTTTTCAGATAAGTCCTATCATCATTCCTGAAGTGCTGCCCAACTGCCCTTCTCTGGAGGCAGTTGGGGGTCCAATTCACTTTGCACCTAGATGCCTGGACAGACATTGCAAAAGATTCATAGGTGCTGAGTATAATATCCAGAGGCTATTTCATACCATTTTCCCTTCCTCCTCCTCATGAAACGAAGAAGATTTCTGATGTTCCACCCAGTCGGAGCAAGGCTGCAGCACATGAGATTCAAAAGCTTCTAGAAAGAGTCATCCAAAAGGTCCCACCAGACAAAATTGGATTTGGAACTTAGTAACACTTTTTAGTGCCAAAGAAAACAGGGTACCGCAGACCCATTTTGGATCTAAGCAAATTGAACCAATATGTAAAGAAAGCAAAGTTTCGAATGGTCATGGTTCAGTCCATTATATCTTTTCTACCAAGGATGATTGGATGTGCTCTCTGGATCTTCAGGACGTGTACTATCATATTAAAAAAGACAGACTATCCAGAAGGCATGTCATATTTCGGCTGGGAGATGGTCTTTACCAATTCAGAGCTCCACCCTTTGGACTAACCACAGCCCTCAGGATGTTTACAAAATGCATGGCAGTAGTTGCAGCTCACTCGAGACTGAAGGGATTCCAGGTATTTCTGTATCTAGGTTACTGGCTTCTGACTGCTGCATCTAAGCATCAACTTCAGCAGGCCAGGGACTGTTTGCTACAGGTTTCCGACTCCTTGGGCATTACGATAAATCTCAGCAAATCGAACCTTGCACCAGTTTAGAGCCTGGAATTCACTGGAACAGGTTTAGATGCATCTACACAAACAGCATCCTTAACTATTCACTGTATTATTTCCATCAGGAAGCAGGTTCAGGCTATTCTGTCTCATTTATCTTCTTCAGCAAGATTAGTGCTCTGGGATCAAGGGCAGCTGCTATAGTGCTTCTTTCTCTAGTATGTTTTTTTTTTTTTTTAATGCAAGTTCTCCAGTGGACTTTGGTTGTACAGTGGTCCATTCCACATCAATTCCTGTATTTTCAAGTAAAGCTCACCCCTGTTTGCAAACTGCACATTCACTGGTGGATAGAGTTGGACAATCTTTTTCTGAGCAGATCTTTTGTGCTTCCAAACTTAGTAGCCACAGTGACCGCGGATGTTTCTCAACTGGGGTGGGGGGGCATTTCTTGGGAAGAACTGCCCAGGGCATGTGGTTCCCCCCCAAGAGACCAAGTTGCATATCAGTGCCCTAGAGGTGAGCAGCCCTTCTAGGGTTGCAGGCATTCCAAGATGCTCTTCCCTTGGGGACTATTGCATTTCACACCGACAACAGGACTGTTTGGTACATTAACAAACCAAGGAACCTGATCTTGCCTCATTATCAGAGAGGCCATCAGGGTTTTGGAATGGGTTATCTCATTAGACAGCTTTCTTATTCCAATGCACATCCTGGGGAAAACAGTGTGCTTGGAGACAAACTAAGCTGATCCATTCTGATACCTCATCAGTGGTCTCTCAGTCTGTCAGTAAAGAATATGATTTTCAGGCATTAGGGCCAACCTTGCTAGGCGGCTGCGGTGGTGCAGCGGTTAACGTTGCCTCCTTACAGCAAGAGGTTCTCTGGTTCGATCCTCTGCTGGGGTGCCTTATGTGCGGAGTCTGCATGTCCTCCCTGTGGTCGCATGGGTTTCCTCCAGGTGCTCTATTTTCTTCCCAAATCCCAAAGACATGCTGTAGGTGGATTGGGCACTCTAAATTGGCCCTAGGTGTGAGTGTGTGCATGTGTGTGCCTTCTGTGGAAGGTTGGGTGCCGGGCTAGACACTGTAAAACTCCACTGCCAATCATGAGCGGACAGGTGATCCGCTGTGGCGACCCCTAACCGGGAAAAAGCCAGAAGAAGAAGAAGGGCCAACCTTGCTGCGACCTGTTTGCCACTCCTGTCAACAAGAAGTGCAGCAATTACTTTGCTCTGATCCCCTCTTATGGGAGTCACCAACAGATGCTCTTATTCTTGGACCTTGAGTCTCCTTTATGCTTATCCTATTCTTCCCCTGATTCCAAGAATTTTGCAGGAAAAAAAAAAAAACAGAAAAAGCGAATAACCTTTTTGGATTTTATGCTTCTGCAGTTGGTGTTTTTCACTTTCTGTTTTTTTGTTTTATTTTTTTATCTGTTTAGTGAAGAGTTCAGTAATCCTAATTGCCCCTTCTAGCCTCAGCAAGTTTGGTTCCCCTTTCTATGGTCTCATCTTCGCTATCCTCAGTGGATACTGGAAGCTACTCAGGATGTCCTTTCTCACCTGTCGAGGATTCAGTACCCCAACATTCAGGCCATCAGGTTGATTGCATGGTTTCTCCACTTCCAGTAATATATGGTCCAGGTTTTCTTCCCCAGTTTTTGACATTATTTTGGCTTGTCAGAAGAATTCTACCCAAAAAGTTTATCCAAGCAAGTGGAAGAGGTTCTCTACTTGGACATCAGATAAGGACATTGATCTGTTTTCTGCCTAATTTCGTCTGTGCTTCAGTTTTTGATAACTCTCTTCAATAATGCTACTAGTTTCTCTAAACTTCAGTTGACAGCAATTTCATATTTTCACAGAAGAAATGGATCTTGTACTTTAGCTTCCTCTAGATTATGTAAAGCTTTATTTTTCTATTAAGGTTCCCAATAAAGGGTTTCACCCCTCCTTGGGAACTTAATGGTAGTTCTTGGAAGTTTGACACAAAAACCCTTTGAAACTTCAGACAAATCTGACCAGAAATTTCTGTCATGGAAGACTGCGTTCTTGATGGCTATTACTTCAGCTAAAAGAATTTTTGAACTCTATGCTCTTTCGGTAAAAACTCCTTACATTATTTTCCACAAAGATAGGGTTTCTCTGCAGGCTAACCCTTTCTATTTACCTAAAGTAGCCTCTAAAATAACATTAACCAATCCATACACTTGCCAGTTTTCTTTCCAAATTTTACAAATAAAGGAGAGTATATGGTATATGTCCTTGATGTACACAGGCAATTACATTTTTACTTCCAAAGGACAGAACAATTTAGAAAGTTGGACCAGCATTTTGTATTTCTTTCCAAATTACCTAGGCTAGTCAGTTTCTAAAGTCACTTTAGCAAACTGGATTACAGATTGCATCTCATGGTTTTACTTTCAAAAAGGTATGTCATTGCCAAATCTCAGTGAGCTTGCTCAACTAGGTCTGTGGCTGCATAATCTGCTTTTTGTCAAGAACATCTTTTGATGACATTTGTGCAGCAGCCACATGGTCCAATGCTCATAACGTTGTCTCACATTACAAATTGGACATCATATCTAGTAATAGAGCCTCCTTTGGTTTGGCAGTACTCCAGAATATCCTTCCATGCGGGCCACCCAAGGTGAATGTAGCTGGGGATACTGTCCCGTTAGTGAGGAATAATGAAAAGGACATCGGATTTGTAAGTTATTTGTAAGTTAATTTATAGCTATGTACTAGATTGCTAAATTTGAAAATATTTTTTTCAAACAGTAACGATTATACAACAGATACAGGTTATTTGACACTTAAGCGAAGTAGTACATTTATTCCACTAAATAATCCTATAATTTACATTTTCGAAAAACTTTGTGAGACACAGATTAGAAGAGTTTTGAAAAAAGAAAATAACATGGTTGAGAATCTTACACCTGCTGAACTATTTTGTCTTAAAGAAATTACTATGTCTGATAAATTTAGAGTTATGAAACCAGACAAGGGAGGTGGTGTGGTAATAATGACAAATACGGATTATTACAACAAAATGACCATCATGCTTAATGATACCAATACATATGAAAAAGTGACGAAATATGAGATGTCAAGGGCTTACACTAAGGTGGATTGGTTACTTTATGAATATCGTATGGATGGAATTATAAGTAGAGATGAATATTGCTATCTAACTGTTGATTTTCCGATCACTCCAACTATTTTTGGCATCCCTAAGATACACAAGGATGTGTGCAATCCACCTTTTAGGCCTATTGTATCTGCTAGGGGTTCAAAGACTGAGCCCTTGGCATCCTTTATTGATGTTCATTGCAAAGAAACCTTAACAAAATTACCACGCATTTTAAGAGATTCCTGGTATTGTTTGGATTTAGTTGGACAAAGCAATGTCACAATTACTTCAAATTTGATTATGGCCACCATTGATGTGGTCAATTTATTTTCGGTTATTCCTCACAAGCGGGGTCTTGAAATGTTTGAGGCCAGTTTATTGAAATATAGTGGCATGAATGTTACTAAATGCCGTCTTCTGACTGAATTAATGGAAATCGTATTGGAAAATAATTTTATTTACATTAATGGTGAATACTATAGGCAAAGTGTTGCTATGGGTGCTAGATGTGCTCCAATTTATGCTAATTTGGTGTTAGCCAAATGGGAAATTGATTTAGTTTTTACATCTGTTTATTGGCATAAGGTATCCTTGTATTTACGTTATTTGGACGACATTATTATTTTTTGGACAGGTGAAAAGACTGAGTTGATGGAATTTATTGAATATTTGGGAAGGACATCAGATTTCCTGGAGTTCACTAGTAACATTCAAGAAAAACAATGTGAATTTCTTGATCTTATTTTGTCCTATGATGATGATGGATTTCATTCCAATATTTTTAGGAAGAAAACTTTTTCAAATTCCTTATTACATTTTAACAGTTGTCATCCTTTTTACCAAAAAAGGAATTTGATTAAAGGACAAATGGTAAGGTTGTCAAGAATTATTAGTGACAAAAACACGTTTAATGAAGAAATTGAAATACTGTCCAGTATGTTTTTAGATAGATGGTATCCTAATGAATTAATTTGTTCTATTAAAAGGGAAATCTACACCAACAGAGCTACAGTCTACAGAACAATGATTAAATTTGGCTCTGACAACATGTTAAAGGTTAATCCCATCTTGCCCAGACATGATTCGTTCATTCTGCCCTACAATGATACATCACATCATATAGTTAATATCATCAAGGAGATATGGACAAGTGTTTTCATAAATAATGCCGAGTTATCAGAGATAGTTGGTTCCCAGCCTAAGATTACATACAGTAGAGGAAAGAACTTAAAGGACATTTATGAGACTAATACGAACAAGAATATATTTAAAATGTCTAAAATTTGTAAATGCGGAACCTGTCATACATGTAAATATATCAATGATGGTCCGTATGTTGCAATACAGGGTTATAGTAAAACCATTAGATGCCCAGGGTACTGTAACTGCAATACTAAGATGGTGGTATATTTAGCAACTTGCTCATCGTGTTCGGCAGTTTATGTTGGAAAAACAATTAGAAAGTTAAGAGAACGTATTGTTGAGCATGCTAGAGACATTAAGAAACATAAGACTACAAGTTCTTTATACACGCATAGTACCAGATGTCCTAATTTCAAAAGATTTATATTTTTTATTATTGATAGAATTCCTCAGAATATTCATAAGGGTGGTGATGAGAAGACCATGCTAGAGGCTAAGGAATGCCTTTGGCACCTTAGATTAAACGCCTGTACATTGCCTGGTATCAATGAAACTATCTATTTTTAGTATTTTAAAATATAGGTCACATTTTATATGACCTATTACAACGGCAACTGTGTTGTCATTTAAGTATAAATAAACAAAATATTATAACATATTTATGTACATATTTTATATACAATATATATTAAAGAGTTTATACATTTTTATTAAAAATTTTTTTTCAACAATTCACATATATAATACGTATATATACATTTTGTGATAAATTGTAGTTTGTTTTAACAAATTATATTATTTTCATTTAAACAGAATATCTGATTTATATCCCAATATATTTTACACTTTTAACTTTTTGTATAAACATTTATAATAATAATTAGATTTTATCTCATATTTATCATTTTGTATTAACATATACCCATTTATTTATTTATTTGTTGTTTTGATATACAAATACACATTTTTTTTTATATCTATTGACGTTTATGTCTTTGTGCTAAGTCACTTTAATAGACACCACTTTTTTAATTAAATCACTTCTTCAATTAAATTATTATGCTATTAGGTATTTTATATAAAGAATGGCCTTGTTGTTAATTCTTTGTACTCTGATGATGCCCTGATGTGGATGGATGAAAGCGCTTAGTATATCATTGTTTTTATGCTATAAAAGTAATAAATCAGTTTATGCAGTTCACTGTGTGGCTTTGTTATCTTATCAGTTTCGCTTTGTTACTTGGATTTGTAAGTTATGTACTCACCATAGCTAGGCATCTGTGTTGTCCATTTTCATTCTTCCTCGACTCCCTTTCTATCCATCCCTGATCCTTTTTTCTTTTGGAAGGACCTATTGGACTGTGTCTGGAACCAACAGTTCCAGGTATGAGCCCTATCTTTTCTATCTTCTATTTCTGTTCCTCATTTATTATTGGGAGATAAAGCAGCAAACTCGATCTGAGGTAATGGGGACGGAGTATGGCATTATGAGTAGAAGGAGGAGCTAGAGAGATGGATCCGAAGTTAGTAGTATGCGGCCAAGTTGGATCCAAGGATTGGATTGGGTCCCATTAGGGAGGAAGAATGAAAATGGGCAACACAGATGCCTAGTTAAAGTGAGTACATAACTTGTAATTTTTTGGGCTCATGGTGAGAATTTGCATCCCTTTTCATCACCAGTTACAAAGATTCTTGACATTTTAGCCACAATTTGCAGTGAGCGTGCTAGTCAACTGTATGAGTACAATTAGCAGCCACTTCCAAATTTCATATTGGAGTAAATAATTCTAACTCGCTCTCAAAGCTTTGTAAAGACTTTCTCAGAAGAACCTACTTACTTAAGCCTCCTTTAAAGGCTTCTACACCTCCTTGGGATTTAAATATTGTTTTTCAGGCCTTGACTCAACCTCCCTTTGAACCCTCTGCAAAGTGTCATCTAAGGTTTTTGACCTAGGAAACTGTTTTCTTAGTTGTATCACTTCTTCCGTAAGTGTGTGTGAACTTCAAGCATTATCTTCTAAACCTCCTTGCTTAATTTTTCACAAGGATAGGGTTTGCTTATGGACCAGTCCTTCCTTTTTGCCAAAGATGGTATCGAATCTATTAATCAGGTGATCAGTCTTCCAGTCTTTTCTAACTTTTCAAACAGAGGAGAATGTGTTGCATCTTTTGGATGTCCACAGACATTTACGTTTCTGCCTTCATAGGTAGGTACTAGGCTATCGGCCCTGGGGCCTATACAAGCCCAGCCAAAAAGGTACCCTGGCTTTTGCCACCCAAGAAAATTATTTTCCTGTGCCACTGTCGAGCAGAGCCACAGAAGTGATCCCCGGGGTGAATTTTCCTATTTCCCATCCAATCAAGATTTTTCTGGAAGAGTGCTAATGAGGAGCTTTGTTTGATATAGATAGGTAGTTTATTCCAGAGTATGGGAAGTCTCTGGGAGAGGAATCTATCCCTCCGGCATGTTTTGTTTATTGTGGTGACAAGGTTTAGGTCCCTACAGCGTGTAGCTCGGAGGGATTGAGATTTCTTTAAGTGAAGCATGTCCAACAACTCTTGGTTTGACATAGCTTTGTATGTTAGGCAGAGAGCACCTCTGAGTAGGCGATATGCGATGGAGTAAAGCTGGAGTTTTTTGAGACGGTCTACGTAGGGCATCTGTTTGAGGTCAGTAATCCTCTTTGTGAGGTATTTCTGTGGCCTTTCCAGTTGTAGATGTCTTGTAAGGTACATACCAAAAGGGGAGTTGTACTCTATAATGGGTCTAATGAGTGATGAGTAGAGGGGAACAATGACCTCTTTTTTTTTTTTCTGGATGAGAAACCTTTTGTGATGAGGTGTGCCATGTAGAAGGATTTCCTGACCACTGTGGTGATGTGATTATCAAAGGAGAGACTACTGTCCACCTGTGTCCCAAGGTCTCTTATCACACTTTCGGTGTTAAGCGTACTACCACCTATGTTGTAGTTCATGGGTACAGAGTTTTTACCAAAGGGGATGACAATGCACTTTTTGGCATTGAGCTTGAGGCCATGGCTTTGAAACCAGGCATCTGTCTCAGTGAGGCCCATTTGTAGTATGTCCACATAGTTAGGAGTTTTGATTATGGCTCCGAGTTTGCAGTCATCTGCGAACTTAGTTAGCCAAAGACCTTCTGTGTTAGCCTGTACTTCAGGGAAGTAGATACCAAACAGGAGAGGACCCAGGACTGAACCCTGTGGTACTCCACTTGTCACTGGTCTGAAGTTGGATTTGGAGTCTGCTACTTTCACAGTGTGGGTTTTGTCAGTGAGCCAGTTGGCAGCCCATCTTGTAACATAGGGATTTATACCTAGTTTAGTTTGTGTAGAATGCAGCCTGGGATGTTGTCTGGTCCCATGGATGCTGTGTTCTTGGATTTGGAGAGTGTGTTTTTTACCTGTGCAGCCATGATTACAGGAACTTTGCATTCTTCTGGTATAGAGATGGGCTCTTTAGGTATAGAGATGGGCTCTTTAGGGGGGAAAGGGGGGTAAAGTTAGCACTGAACCTATCTGCCAGGATGTTGGCAATCAGTTGGTTCTGTATATTTAGTGCCATTGTGCTGTAACTCAGAGCAGATCTGAGTGTTGCCATTGTGATTCTTGACATAGCTATAGAATGCTTTGTGGTTGTCTTTAGGATCAGTGGCCATTTTGTTTTCATAACTAGCTTTGGAGGATTTTATCAGGGATTGCACCTTCTTACTGAGGCTGACCAGGGAGCTCCGCCACTCATGGGATTTTACTTTCTTTTGCAACTGTTTCTTCCTTTTGTTGTACAGTTTGTTTATGGCAGGGGACCACCAGATTGGCTTCCTTTTTTTGGAGGATAGCATCTTGGTTCTGTTTGGGATAGCACGATCCATGCACTTGTGTAAATGCTTATAAAGTGCAGTTGTGCAGGATTCAGTAGTCATAACTGTTTTGTCCATCTGCATGGGTGTCATGAAGTTCACCACTTCTGTCTTAAGAAGCATGAAGTTGGCTTTGAAGAAATGTTTTACTTTGGTTTCCTTAATGGGGGGTGGGGGTGGGGGCAGGATGTGGATATCTAGGGTAATTAGCTTATGGTCTGATCTGACTAATGAGGCGTTGACTTCAGGTGTAGAACACTGGTCACTCATGTTGGTAATGACTAGATCTAGGATATTGATGCCCCTGGTGGGGAGTGGATAAGTTGATTCAGGGCATTGGATTTTATGAATTCCAGAAAGTGTTGAGCAAAGGAGTTGGTACATGAGTAGTTTCCCCAGTTAATGGTGGGGTAGTTGAAATCGCCCATTATTAGGGTGTTTGGTTGAACCCTAATATTTTCCAGTACATCAGGAAAATAGGAGTGGGAATCCTGGGGCATGGTGGGGGATCTGTAGCAAGGTACAATTTGGATTGCAGTTTTGCCCAGAGTTAGTTGCACTTAGATAACCTTGGCTGTATTATGCTGAGCAACTAGCCTGGAAGTGTGGATATCCTTAATGAATATGGACAAACCTCTGCCTTTGGTGTTCCGGTCCAGGTTACATGGCTGAAAAGTGTGGTATGAGTTATAGCCTGGTAGTGCAGGGGAGCTCTCTGGAGCCTTGAACCAGGTCTCTGTCACTGCACAGATATCTATGTACTCCATTTTAAGGAGTGCCCCAAGTGAGTGCATTTTGAGATTTAGGCTTCTAGCATTGAGTAGCATCACCCCCAGTTTTTGCTTGCTTGTCCCTGTTCGGTGGGGAATTTGTCATTTGAACCTTGCCTAAAAAAGGCACTATAAGGGCATCAAGATCCTTAGCCAGTATCCAGAATTCCATGGGTGACAGGTGCAGGCCATCTGTGGCAAAACATTGTTGTCTGTTGACCATGTCATCCCAGGCAGACAGATACTGGATCCCTTTAGAATGACACCAGAAGCTTAGCCAATTGTTGAAGTCAATCATTTTGTCCTTGTACTGCGGCATCATTCTGGGTGATGGCAGAATGCTACTCAGGGCTAGGGTCATACCTGCCTGGGCTACAAGATCAGAGAGCTCTTCCATGTCTCTTTTCATGTAGTCCAGGGAGGTATGTCTCAGGTCGTTCACACTAACATGGACAATGACAGAGTCATATTTGTACTTGTTGTGGAGTGACCTGAGTGCGTGGGTTATGTGGCGGATCCTGGCACTCGACAGGTAGCTGACAGTAACCTTCTCCTTGTTTAGCCTGGTGAGTGGGGACATCAGTGTGCCTGACTATAGAGTCACCTATGACTAGTGTGTTGGGTACGTTGTTTTTCCTATTGTAGTTGAGTGGCACACTGAGTTTGCAGGCTGTGTGTCATTTGGGTTGTGTTGGGGGGGTGGCGGTTACTTGCATTTCTGCTTTGGAGGTCTCTGTTGCTTGAGCAGATTATTATTGAGAGCCTCCGTGAATGTTTTTGTGCTTCTATGTGTGGATTTTGGTGGTGTAGATTTAGTGAGACCGATGAGTGTGGTGTGGTGCAAGTGTTTACCTTCTCCTCTTGACTGTCAAGTTCAGTCTTGGTTGGAGAGAGCTTTACCTCCAGTTTGGCTAGAAAAGTGCATCTCTCACAGGTTGTAGTGTTGGGTGCTAGGAGGAGAAGGTTGTCTGTGTACATGAGGCAATTTCTACATTGCCCCAAGATGCCTAGATTCATCAGATAGACAGGAGAGAACACTGGGAGCTGACCCTTGAACATTCCTGAATAAAAAACTATTTTCCTCTAGATAAGTGAGGAAAGTGAGTACAAGAGCTGTTTTTCTCTAAGCAACTGAGGAAAGTAAGTACCAAAACTGTTTTCCTCTGGGTAATGAGGAAGGTTGAGTGCTGTAGTCATTAGTAGGTTATTTAGTGCTTACAACACGTTCTGAACAAGTACTAATCACGAATAAGCAAATTCAAGTGCTAGAACTAAGAATCTCTATCTGGACTAAACTAGTTACAGGAAAGGGGGGAAACAAGTGCAAATGAGGGCTTTTAAATCAGAAAGTTGAGAGAGATGGAAAAACTGTCCAAACGGCCAATAACTGCAATTTCTAGGCCAGAACCACTCCTTATGTGGTAGATAGGTTCAAAACGAAATAGATAAACAGCAAACTAGGAAATGACAAAGGAGGAAAAACCACGCTTAGTCCCAAAAAGATATTGTAAACGCTTTTGTTTACTTATCAGCAAACTTCTTCAGACAAGGGTTATAGGTTAAAACAAAGCTTAAATAGACAAGGTAAATGACATCACCAACAATTCGAAAAAGATATACCTCCATTTAAAGAGCTATAACTAGATAAAATGAAAATACATGAAACACTTCCTTATAAGGAACTAATGCATAATAAAAAATAAAAACACAAATAAATGTAAATACATAAAATATATACAAACAATTATTGTTATCTATTAAGGGCCCTCATTCTTAAAATGCTTTTTATAGAAACAAGATCATTAAGGCCTGGGGGGACCTGGGCATTCAGTTTCAGTTGCCAAATTAGTCCCTTCTCATCTAACTTCAAGGACACTGGTCCACTCCTGACATTGTCATTAATTTTATCAATAACAAGAAAGACAAATCCATGTGTAGGATAATCTTTAACATGCCTGGCTAAGGCATTATTCAGATTCAATTTACTAATTGAATACAGGTGTTCATAAATCCTGTTTTTAAGGGGTCTTTCTGTTCTGCCAACATAAAACGCAGAACATACAGAGCAGGAACTCAAATACACAAACCCTCTTGAATTGCAATTAAATCTACCCTTAATGTAATATTTTTTGTTGTGCATAACAAAGGACTTCCTAACGTTAATATATTTACACCAACGGCAAGCCTCACATTTAACCATGCCGCAGTGTGGGAGGTATTGTTTAGGAGTCCCATTCTCAAGAATACCTTTTAAATTCCTACCCTTTCTAAATACCACAGAAGGAGAATTACCCACACAATTTTTAACAGTGTTGTCCTCCAGAAGAAAACACCAATTCTTAATAAGAATAGATTTCAACAGAGGGGCATCCAACAAGAAAGTAGTAATAAAACTCAATTTATCCAACCCTTGATTAAGGGATACAGAGGGATGGTTAGAACCAGATACTAAATCACCATAACCATTCGGAAGTCCACCCCCCTCATCTCTCAAGAGGCCAATGCCAAGGTGCCAACATCCTTCCCCAAATCCATCACATCCATAACTTCGCCTTTCACTAACAAGGGTTTACAAATTCCTCTCAATCTTTGAGTGAACTTCACATATCAAATCTTCCAACAATCTACTAGGATACCCACGCCTGACGAACATCTCTCTCAACAAGCTACATTCATCCAAAAAATCACTCTCCAAGGACACCATTCTTGCCGCCCGAACAGGTTGGCCTTTAATGACCGCCCTTTTCTGAAAATAGGGGTGACAACTAGAATAATGAAGGAAGACATTCGAATAAGTTGACTTCCTAAATATCCTAGAAATAAACCTTCCATTAGAAGTGTACTTAATTAATTCAACATCCAGATAGGAAATTATGTCCACCCGGAAATCCCAAGTAAATTTCAGAAAATTAATATATGTATATATAGTACATGTTTGATGTGTTCAATAAAGGAATCAGCCGAAGTCTGATCACCCTTCCAAAGGATGAAGATAGCCAAATAACAGGTGTACCATGCTACCCTTTGCTGAAAAATACTATCCTTAAATAAAAAGTTCTTTTCCCAATAGGCCATCACAGTATTAGCAAAGGTGGCCCCACAAGGGGAACCCATGGCAAAACCCGTTTTCTGAAGATAAAATTCTTTATCAAAAATAAAGTAATTATTACTAAGCACCAACTCCAATAAATAACCAGATCAATACTTGAACCATCAGCATGTTTTTCAAGCAGGAACTCCCTTATTCATTCACAGCCGATGTCCTGAGGTATAACTGTGTACAAATCACGGACATTGATCGTAAAAAAGTTTGAATCCTTGAAAAAGGGAGGTTGTTTATAGCTTCCAGGAAAGCCCATGAATCCTTACAAATCTGGGATTCAAGTAGGACCCCTTTCAATTTAGTGTCAATAAACCTAGCACACCCATATGTAATGGATTGCCTACCATCAACAATAGGACGAAACAGAGGATTTAACAAATCCTTATGGATTTTTGGCAACCCAAAAATAACAGGTGTAAGAGGGTGGTTGATACAAAGATAGTTATATAAATCAACATCAATACTCCCATCAATAAAGAGATCATTAATAAACCCTCTTACCCGTTGATGGGCACCATTAATTTAATTCCTGGATACCTTAACATAAGCTTCTTTAGCTAAGAGGTTTCCCATTCTCCTATTATAATCATCTGTATTCATGAAAATCAACCTACCTCCCTTATCAGGTTTAATGACATGTATATCAGCAAAATTCAATTCCTTAAGGGCATCTCTGTCCAAAGTGGACAGATTAAACATTTGAGATCCATGCAAGGCCTTATTAAGAAGGCCCCTAATATAATTTTCTCAAAAAGTAAAATAGAAGAATGTAGGACAGGATTAAAGACACTAGTTATTCTAAACTCATTAACTAAACTCGAGTTAGTGCCAAACAGAACATTGAAATTCAATTTCCTGGTGTACCTTTTAAGGTCAATTAAAGTTTTGGCTAAATCTCCTCTAGTAGTAGGAACAAAAGTAAGCCCTTTGGTAGGAGTTTATTCTTCATTTGTGTCTTCTCCAATACTAATTAATTATAAATCTTAAAATTGTTTGTGCCATAACCAAAACTTCAACTGAATTAAAACATTCTGCAACAAGTATGGTGCTAGTAACATCAATAGGAGAATCAACTATCTCCTTCTCCTGGTCTGTGGTTTCCTTTTCCAACGTTGTTGTTGTGTTCGATTCTGTTGGGCAACAGCATTCCTATTCCTGGCACCCTGAAAAACCTGAGAGGAAACAGTACTTTTATTATTAATGTTCTCCTTGTTATTGTTGCCACCAGTATTATTCTGCCTATTAAGAAGCCTTTCACTTTTTCTAACAGGAGAATTTTCTAGTGGCAAATCACCATTCAACTCGCAAGCAGTACCTCCTGAGGTATTAATTCCTGAACCACCATTATCTGAAAAGGAACTTTCATTTTCAAAGAAAATGTTATTGTTGTTACCATTAGAAGGAGGTGAGGGATAAGCAGTACCTTTTCCATAACCTATTTGATCTCTGTTTAGCTTCTTTACCTTATCCCAAATCTTCAGCAAGGCACTCTCAATGCTAGAAAATATACGCAAAAAGTCATATTTATACCATAAGAAGTCTCTATCAGTCCGAATACTTAAGTCTAGACCAGACAGCTCAATTTTCAATGCCTCAATTTGTGAACAATAATCTTTAACCAGTAAGATTCTAGTTGTCTACTGATGTACTATGTTCTTCATCTGTAAATATGTTGTAAATAATTGCTATGTAAATTGTTAATCACTATGTAATCCAATGTATATACTGTCTGTTTATTTTAACTGTAGAGCTTTTCTCCCCGGACCTCCGCTGAAAATGGGCCTACTTCCAGTCGGACACTCCCAGTCAACAAATTTAAATAAATAATAAAATAAATAAATAAGTTCATAAAGTCACAGCCTTGCTGGTCAAAAAGTTTCAATAATTCCTTATGGAGTGTAGAAGTAGCTACAAGGCCCGTCGGAAAACGCCACTGTCTCAGTCCCTTAGGGACCTGCTGTCTATTAATACATTCAATCAAGTACTGTACTTCGATTTGCAATTTTTTAAAACGGAATAATTTAATGTCAAACAGTTTCAAGTTGTTAACAATGGTATTGTTAGTTAACATATAGGGCACGCTTGACCATCTGAAGATGTATCCACGGATGAAAATAAAACAGGATCCTTAAACCATTCATTAAGGCAAGGAATGGTAAGAGAAGTACTTACATGTCCTACGGTACTTCCATCAGCCTGCTGCTGCCCATTAGGAATGTTGCCACTAAGAGGTGATGTCTGAAAACCAGAACACGGCAAACCAGTCGATAAAGAGGACCCAGAAGGTAAATTACCTCGATCATGCGATCCAGAGGTACTCGCTGCTGTCCCTTGATGATTCAAATCCTGTGGGTAACTTGAACCAGAAATTCCAGCTGTATGAGGCCAAGTAATCGCAACCTGGCTAGAAAGTACATCCACGCGTTGAGTTAGCATCTCATTTAGTGCAGTCAGCTTCCCAAGAGCGTTGGTGTCAGAGGGTGACACCATACTTTCATTTGGGAATAAAACCTGAGACTCCTGCGCAGTAATTTCCTCCATAAACAAACAACTCTAAAACAAAATAGATAAACAGCAAACTAGGAAATGACAAAGATGGAAAAACCATGCTTAGTCCCAAAAAGATATTGTAAGTGCTTTCGTTTACTTATAATCAGCAAACTTCTTCAGACAAGGGTTGTAGGTTAATGCAAAGCTTAAATAGACAAGGTAAATGACATTACCAACAATTAGAAAAAGATATACCTCCATTTAAAGAGCTATAACTAGATAAAATGAAAATGCATGAAACATTTCCTTATAAGGAACAAATACATAATAAAAAGAATAAAAACACAAATAAATGTAAATACATAAAATATATACAAACAATTATTGTTATCTATTAAGGGCCCTCATTCTTAAAATGCTTTTTATAGAAACAAAATCATTAAGGCCTGGGGGGGGACCTGGGCATTCAGTTTCAGTTGCCAAATGAGTTCCTTCTCCTCTAACTTCAAGGACACTGGTCCACCCCTGACATTGTCATCAATTTTATCAATAACAAGAAAGACAAATCCATGTGTAGGATAATCTTTAACATGCCTGGCTAAGGCATTATTCAGATTCAATTTACTAATTGAATACAGGTGTTCGTAAATCCTGTTTTTAAAGGGTCTTTCTGTTCTGCCAACATAAAATGCAGAACATACAGAGCAGGAACTCAAATACACAAGCCCTCTTGAATTACAATTAAATATACCCTTAATGTAATATTTTTTGTTGTGTATAACAAAGGACTTCCTAACGTTAATATATTTACACCAACGGCAAGCCTCACATTTAACCATGCCACAGTGTGGGAGGTATTGTTTAGGAGTCCCATTCTCAAGAATACCTTTTAAATTCCTACCTTTTCTAAATACCACACAAGGCGAATCCTTACGTGGTAGATAGGTTACCTAGTGCTTACCACTCTCACTGATAAGCTAGAAGGCTTCCCTCCAACACAGAAAGCTTGGGGGGGCTCAGACACTTACATACAGTCCTGGATACAGCAAATCTGAATCTGGACTACACTAGTTACAGGAAAGGTAGGAAACAGGCTTAGAATTATATATATATATCTATATATATATATATATATATATATATATATATATATATACACACACACACAGAAAGTAGCTAAAACAGTAGTAAAAACAATTCAAATGCAGTGCAAGCTAGCACACTTGAGTATGTAGCAATGTTAGACCAAACAGTTTAAAAAATGCAATTAAATTAAAAATTACTAAAAACAAGTGCAGAAGGAGTCTATTAGGTAGAATGAGGTAAAGAGATGGGACTGGGGGGAGTGTCCCAGATCAAATCTATAGTGGGGGCAGGCAACTGCAAAAGCCTCCAAATTTAAACAAGACAAGAAGAGGGAGGGTGGGTAGGGAAAAGCCAACACCTTCAGCAGAGATCTGAAAAACTGTACAGTGAAGCAAAAGCAACAATGTACAACTCTGAAGTCAGCCAGCAATTATATAAAATTAGTCAAGCAACAATTAACAGAACACAACTGTGAAGTGTCAGAAAAAATATACTCAGCTCTGTATATCTCCAGATAGTTTGAAGAGCACTCTGTCAGGATACAGGAAGGCTCCAGCAATGATATGCAGGCTGTTACTAAGAGGGTCTAATTTTATGCAAGTAATCCTTGAGATAGTCAGATAACACACAGGATGTAAAACCAGTTATACCAACTTAAGATACAGTGAAATAGGGGGAGAGGTGAAAATCACCTTCAGCAGAGATCTGAAAAACTATACATTGTAGCAAAAATAACAGTTCACAACTCTGAAGTCAGCCAGAAATGATATAAAATTAGTCAAACAACAATTCCAAAGATTTATGAAAATCTGAGCAATGGTTTGTTTCCTTTTCTGATTCAAAAGTAGGCAAACTGATATCTAACGTGACCTTGGCCAAATAGTTAACTCATTAATTACCTTAGTTTATGAGAAAGTGGGTTTGTCTTTACCAAAACCTACAATAGCCCATTCCATGAGGTCTGTGGCAACTTTGGCAGCTTTTATGTCTAGAACTTCCTTAGATGATATTTGTGCAGCTGCAACTTGAGCTAATCCTCATACTTTTATTGCTCATTACGAATTGGATCTAGTTTCTAGGGGAAGAGCAGTCTGTTGCTTGGCAGTGTTTCAGATTACCATCCTCAGAGTATTCCTGGCATTAAGGTATTTGGGGACTCTGTCCCAGCTGTTGTGGGATGAATGAAAATGACAACATCAGATAAAAAAGTTATGCACTCACCATAACTTTCCTTCTGGGTTGTCCAGTTTTATTCTTCCTCAACTCTCCACCCTCCTACCCCTCTCCTCCTCCTTCTTCTGAAGAGATCAAAGAGGTTTGTAGGAATCTCCATTCCTTCTTTGAGCTCCAGCTTCCATTCCTTTCTAACTTTGCACTGCTCTGCCTACCATATGGGCAGCAAATTAGATGTGAGGTATGTTAGGTTGCTGGAGCATTATGGGTAAAAGGAGGAACTTGAGAGTGTAAGTGTTGTACGATTTGGAAGAAGCCACCTTGTCCTTCAGTGCTACTAACTACTAGACATATATGGCTAAATATGCGTTATCACTTCTGGAGAAAGCCTCCAAATAGTTGGCTGATACACCAGATTGTGTTGCCAAAGCCTCAGTGTCTTCCCTTCTGGCTCTCACCTCCCAGGTTACCATGTACTCAAAGTGCAGTTATGATGCTACTGAAGCCTCATCAAGGTCAGCAGCATCAGCAGCTGCCTTAAAAAGGTACTTCTCCGTGCGACTCCAGCCCCGTCCAGATGATTTCACAGCTAAGCTGATTGATGCCCCCTCTGGACAGCACAGCCGTGTTTGGTGCAAAAGTGGCTGACTTGTTTGTCACTTCAGCAAAAGGGGAAAGAAATGCAAAATTTGAAACCCCTGATAGTCTCCCTTATTCCTAAATTTCATAGAAACTACCCAGATAAAACATAGTTCATTAGAAAACATTCTCACCCTGCTACTCCCTCTAGGCCTAGAAGACCCACCAGAAAGCATCCCCCTCAAGCTAGAGCTACACCTCCTAGCCAGAGGCTGTCCTTTTAAGAAAAGGCAGGTAGCATCTGACTACCTGCCAAGCCTGCAACCCCTGCCTCCTCCCTCTCTCACTGTCTCCCTGTGGACTTCCATCACTTCAGACAAATGGGTCCTTTCAATCCTTCAAAATGTGTATTTCAGGACCTGGCTATTGCCCCCAAAGTGAAAAGGCATCCCACAACATCCTAAGCAACATATACATTTCCTGCAGTCAGTAGTACAGGCTCTGCTGGTTGAAGGCACCATAGAAACAGTGCCCCCCCCCAGCAAAAGGAAGAGGTTTCTACTCCAGGGTTTTCCTGGTTCCAGGGTAAGACAGTCCTTGAAGACCAATTCTAGACCTGTCATATCTCAACCTGTTCCTAAAGGTTCCAACCTTTAGGATGTTGACCCCGACCTACCCTTTTTCCTCTTATTTCCATCAGGGTTCTATGGCCACCTTGGATATAAAGGATGCCTATCTTCACGTCCCCATAAAGTCCACCTTCAGAAAATACTTGAGGTTCTTGGTGGTCCCTTCTCACTTTCAATTCTCTGCCTTGCCCTTTGAGATTTCCACTGTGCCCAGGGTTTTCACCAAATGTTTGGCTCTAGTGTTTGCCTCCTGCAGGACAGAAGGGGATACAGCTATTCTCTTATCTGGACTACCTGTTGATTCAGGCAGGCAACAAGGAGACCCTTTTGCAACATGTATGTCTGGTTGTCTCCCTCCTAAAGTCTCTGGAATTTCAGATAAATTGCCCAAAATCCCACCTGGAACCTACTCATGACATTGTCTTCTTGGGGGTGCAGAATTCGGTCAGATGTCATGAAAGCCTACCTTCCCCCACAAAAGGTGGAGCACTTGGCAGAACACCTACAGTCAACAGAAATGACAGCAAGGCAGTACCTCTGGCTCCTGGGCTGCATGGCAGCCACTATCCCTATATTACCATTAGCAAGACTTCATATGAGAAAGCTGTAGTGGTACCTTCATTCGGTCTGAATACAACACTTCCACCCCTTGGAGTACAGGGTTCCCCTTCTACCATGGCTCAAACTAGAGATCCAGTGGTGGTTGACACAAGTGACCCTCAATCCAGGTCTTCTCCTCTAACCACCCCTACCCACAAAGATCATGCACACAGATGCCTCAGGCTGGGGAGCAACTCTGGGCCATCATACAGTGAAGGATCCAGAACACATCAATGTTCAAGAGATGAGGGCAGTCCTCCTGGCCCTTTCGAGCCTTCCAACCATATCTTTAGAAAGACCCTCTAAATATTTTCACAGGCAATACCACAGTCCTGTGGTACCTAAGCAAACAGGGAGGGACCAAGTCCTACTTACTTTGCAGACTAGCTCTTCTAGTATGGGAATTGGCCACCTGACAGGGGGTGACCCTGCAGGTAGTCTACATTCCCTCTCTGCACAACTCCCAGGCAGACCATCTCAGCAGAACCATCACAAACAGCCATGAATGGATGCTTCACAGGGATGTCTTCCTGGATCTGGTCCACCGGTGTGGTACATCTCAAATACACCTGTTTGCCTCCTCCATCAACGGGCAATTTCTTGGATTTTGCCACCACATTCTCAGGCACTGGCAACAGATACATTCTCAGTCTCTTGGAAGGAGAAGTTATTCTCTACACATTTCCCTCCAGGACAGACCAAATATCTTGTTGGTGACTCCCTACTGGTCAAGTCAGCATTAGTTCCCCCCTACTCTTGCAACTATCCAAGTGCAATAACCACAAGTTACCCCTCAGAGTGGACCTTCTCACACAGCACAAGGGATCCCAAATACACCCACAGCAGACCTCCCAACCATCCCAAATTATTTGTTTTTTTCCCCGAGTTTTGGGGTCCCAATAATGGGGTGCCACGATTCCCGAGTGGCACCCCTTCATTTCCGATTTTACAATCTATTTTTTTAGATTCTGTGCTTTCGGAGCTGACGTCATCACGTGCGCGATGATGTCAGCTCCGTCAGCCTGTCGGAATTAAGCTTAGATGCGTGCGCATGTGACGCGCATCTGTTTGAATGCTGAAACTGTTTGAATACTGTCAGGCGGGCTGTTCTGGCAGAACAGAGCTTATTTAGAAGGCTGAAACGGTTTGAATACTGGAGTTTCTTAGTGAGCCGGTTCGGACATATTGGATTTTACAACTGCAGAGGAAGCGAGCGAAGCTATTGGATTGTACGACTGCTGCAGAAGAATTATCTCAAGAATTATAAATGAAATCAGAAGTTATTTGGTATGTATTCAATGAGATTCATTTGTATTCCCTTAATTTACACTTGGTCACCACAATTTCTCTGCATATGTTATGAGCGGCTATCAGCAAAGAGTCAGACAAAGAAAAACAGTGAAAATATGATAAATATATTATTAAGTAGTGTTTTAAATATTACAATTTAGGGTATAGGTGGGTGTTGAACTATTGTATTTAAAAAATATTTGATGTTCTAGAACAGCTTTTAAGTCATAGGACACCTGTATAGTATGGAATGGGGTACCTAAGGGGTGTCAAAAGTGAAAAACACCATACTTTCTGCAATGTTTCTGTCTGCCGTGTTTTTTTGATAAAAAACAGAAAACCAAGTTCAGCGAGCTAGTGTCCTCCCAAGCAGTGAACCACATCTATACATCCACTCGTATCTTGAAGGAAAATGAAAAACTTCTTGGCCAATTGAGGCAAACGAAAAGAGCTTAATACTTTTAAATAAATCAGTGGATTTTTTTTCTTGTTGCCTTTTTGCGAGGCTGCTTTTCATTTTCCTTCAAGATACGAGTGGATGTATAGATTTGGTTCACTGCTTAGGACACTAGCTCACTGAACTTTGTTTTCTGTTTTTCTCAGTTTGACAGCCGTTTTGTTTTCAGTGTCTTTTTGATGGACATAACAAACAGAAACATCCTTGACCAACACTGTCTTCTCTGGCAGGAAAACTTAATTCTACCTCTATCGGACATATGTACAGTAAATACAAACCATACAGAAATTAAAGCAATGTTGTTACTCATTTGTAAACCACTTCTCTTGCAGACATTTGTCATGTTCAGTTTTTAGCTATGTTTTACTGCATTGTATTTTACTGCATTGTACTTTTTCATTACTTCTCCTTCTTGTACTATAGATTTCTTTCATTTTATATTATTGTGTCTTAAATACAGATAATGCCTCATAGTTCCAGCCTGTTACAGGCAGTAATCTAGCTGCATATGTAAATGATGCCACACAGTTCCAGCCTGTTACAGGCATTAATGCACCTGTGAATGTAGATATTTTTTTTCACTTAACCGCAGTGTGTGTGAGTAGGCGTCTGCCTTTTCTTATGCTTAAATGACCTTTCTTTTTAATGCACTGATAAAAACTGGCAAATTATTTTCAAACCAAGATATAAATATACCTTCAGCATATTTTGTAGCTATATTCCCCATATTCTAAAGCCAGTTTCCTAACACCTACTGTAAAATCTCCTGCCATATGATCTATAATATCAAATAAAATTATATAACATTAACAAGAAAAAATGTCTAATGCTATATGCATAGGTTTTACTTTTTTCCATGTTTACTGAACCAGTTGGAATAAAATACCAGTCTTTATATTCCAAATCTTGTTTTTGTGTTCTCGTTGTGGTAATTCCAAAATGCATTAGTTGGTGCTATAGTACTTTTCTCTGTGGTCTACAATTTAAAAGTTGTTTTTTATTTTAATGAGATAGCACAGGCATTGGCAACCTAACACTGTTCTGTGGTAATAAGCATTATACCCAATCTGTACCTCCCTGACTGAAGCTATATGTAGCAGCCCTAGTCCCCTAGTGAAGTTGTGACATTTTGTATTGCATTTTTGTAGTAAAAGAAAAGTAAAGGACACAAAAGATAAAGTGCATCATTTAAGTGTTTCCTAAATAGCCAGGTAATGGGACATTGGAATGGCAGCAGTGGGACTCTGGTGCTATATTTTGGTTCTGTTCTTCAGTTTCCGTTTGAAAGTTGGTATCCCACCGGAGTGGGTGGGGTTGTGTAATTATGCATGCAAATTTTACGTTAATTAGCGTACAGATTTGTACCTATTTTTCATGGGCCTTGTCCAGATTTTTGATGTTTCCAGGTTGAGAGGTATGACCCACAGTGGCAGTTACTGCACTTCGCCCAGTGGCTGATGGGATTTTGATCCCCTTCAGACACCTTTACAATGAGGACATGCTCACTGTCCTGAAGGAGGCCAGGAAACCAAATACAAGAAAATCTTTACCCTTCAAAGTGGAAGAGATTTTCTATATGGTGTCACAAAAGACAGTTGGACCCGCTTGCAAGCTAGACCCCTCTAGTTCTGTCATACCTGTGTGAGCTACTGCAGACAGGCTTGGCCTATTCCTCCATTAAAGCCCACCTGTCTGCCATTTCAGCATGCCTTCCCTGGAACCCCCTCTAGCGTCTAGACTACCAGCTAAGCTGTTTCGCAAAGGGGTTCTTCACCTGAGGCCTCCCAGAAAACCATCCCCACCCCCATGGGACCTTAACTGTGTTTTTGAAAAGCTCACAGTTCCTCCATTTGAGCCAGCAAACAAAGCTTTCCTAAAATACCGTACATGGAAAATGGTACTACTGGTGACCTTGACCTCAGCCAGAAGAGTATCAGAACTGCAAGCCCTCATGGTTATTGCACCTTTCCTAGTTTTCCACAATGGCAGGGTTACTGTTAGAACTAACCCTTCATTCATGCCAAGGTAGTGAATGACCTTTCCCTGAATCAAGCCATCCACCTACCTACCTTCTTCCCTAACCCACAGGGGAACAGTGAGAGAGTAGTTCAGTCCCTGGATGTTCACAGACAACTCAGATTTTACTTGCATAAAACCAAGCCCATCAGACAGGCTGATCAACTCTTTGTCTCCTTCCATCCCAGAGCCCTGGGGAAGGCAGAAACCAAACAAAACTATCTCTACCTGGATTTCCAAAGCCATTTCCTGCATACTAGCTAACTCTCCTCAAAAAAATAAATAAATAAATAAATAAATATATTGTTGCTTGTATACCCTGTGTTTTTAGCCCTCTACACATTTAATTACATAATCTGTACAATGTTTAACCTCATGTAATGCATATGTATATCTTCATCTTCATGTAATCTTATGTGGAGCTTTTCTCCCCAGGACTCCATTGAAAACGGGTTCTTCGGGCCCAATGGACTATCCAGGTTAAACAAATGCAAATAAATAAATAAATAGCCATCTGCTACAAATACCATTGGAAATCCCTACAAGGCACTGTCAAAGCACACTCCACCATGGCGATGGCTTCCTCAGGAGCCTTCTTCAAAGGGCTGGATATCTATACCATTCTTGATGCAGCCACTTGGTTATCAGTGCACATCTTCACTAAACATTACAAGTTAGACCACATTTCCAAGGCCAGGGTGGGTTTTCCCAGGGCTATCCTTCACGGATCCCTGAAAACTAGACCACCACCCCTTCTTTCACAGTGAGCTTTGGCACAAACCCATGTTGAATACTGCAACATGTTAGTAGAAGGACATAGAAAAGTTGTGTAAAATCTTACCATAACTATAGATGTCCTTCTCTTCCATGTTGCAGTATTCCTTCCCACCCTCCTTCCTCTCCTGTTAGGCTGCATTTCCCTTTCTGGGTGGCACAGGGGCATTGCCCTTACTTGAACTGGTCTGACTGGGGCTTACAGTTCTGAGGGCTGGTGTGTGCAGGTGTTACTTTTATGGACCTCATTCCTTGAGCCACGTCAGATGTCCCATGCACCATACAAGAACTGAAAACTTTTGTATACTAGCCAGAAGTTCTCGAAGCAAGAAGAGTAAACCCATATGTTGAATACTGCAACATGGAAGAGAAGGACATCTATGGTTATGGTAATATTTTACACAGCTTTTCTTTCCTTCCTGAGTTCATGTAGAATGCAGCCTGGGATGTTATCGGGTCCCATGGAGGCTGCAGTTTGTGCCTTTGAGAGGGTAGTGATGACTTGTTCCCTAGAGATAAGGGGAGGGGGGCAGGTGCTAGGGATGTCCTGATTTACTGATGAGGGAGACAGAGGGGTGAAGTTTTTACTGAGCCTGTCTGCCAGCAGGTTGGCTATATCTACGTTGTTTGTGGTGTCCTTGACTACTAGTTCTGAGCAAATCTGAGTGCTTCCTTTGAGACTGCGGAGGTTTGTGAAGAAAAGAAGGCCTTATGATTGTCTTTAGTAGATGTGGACAGTTTGGAGGATTTTACTAGTGCTCTTGTTTGCTTGTTCAGACTAAGGAGAGATTGCTTCCAATTAGGCACCTGCCCCTTCTTGGTCCCAGACAGCAATTTTTTTCCTTTTATTATAGTTTACTTATTGCAGATGTCTACCAAGCAGGTTTACTCTTCGTTGAGGAGGATGATTTTGCCCCATCAGGTATTTCTGATTCCATGCAGCTGTATAAATGCTCTTATAGTACTTTGGTGTAGGTTTGGACATTTGTACCAGTTCCTACGGAGGGGGTGGGGGCTGTGAAGCTGTTTATACCTTCCCCCAGGAGGTTGTAATCCGCTTTGGAGAAGTTTTTATGTTTGACCCTAGCTAGGGGTTGTCGGGGGAGATGTTGACTTCAAAAGTGACCTCTTTGTGGTTGGATCATACCAAGAAGGATAACACTGTAGGGATGCTGCAATGCTTACTCATGTTAATACCAAGTCCAAGATATTATTACCTCTTGTAGGGGTTGTGACCAGCTGGTCCAAGGCATTTGCATTGACAAAAATCAAGGAATCTTTGGGAATTTGTGTATTGGCATGAGTAGTTCTTTCAGTCTATGGTTGGATTATAGGTTCATAGGTTGGTACTAGGCTATCGACCCTAGGGCCTTTACAAGCCTAGCCATAACAATTCCCTGGATATTTCTTCCCACAATATTTACTTCCCTGGACCCCTGTCTAGCAGGGCGACTGACGTAAACCCCAAGGTGAATTTCCTATCTCCGATCCAATTGTCAAGGTTCCTTTTGAAGAGGGCCAAGGAGGTGCTCTGCTTGACATGTATGGGCAGTCTATTCCAGAGTATGGGGAGTCTCTGGGTCAGGAGCCTATCCCACCAGCATGTTTTGTTCATTGTGATGACAAAGTTTAGATCTCTGGAGCGTGTGGCTCTGAGGGATTGGGATTTCTTTTAAGTGGAGCATGTCCAACAGCTCAGGGTTTGACACCTCTGAGTAGACTATATGCCGTAGAGTATAGCTGGAGGTTTTTTAGATGGTCAGCATAGGGCATCTACTTTAGGCCTGTGATTCTTTTAGTGAGGTATTTCTGTGGCCTTTCCAGCTGTTGCAGATGTCTTGTGAGGTGCATACCAAATGGGGTGTTGTAATCTATAATGGGTCTAATGAGGGATGAGTACAGTGGGACAATGACCTCCTTTTTTCTGGATGAAAAGCCCTTAGTGATGTGTGCCACATAAAAGGATTTCCTGACTGTTGTGGCGATGTGGTTATTGAAGGTGAGACCACTGTTCACCTGTGTCCCTAAGTCTCTCAAGACACTTTCAGTGTTTAGTGTACTGCCCCTATGTGGTAATTCATGCATACATGGTTTTCCCCAAACGGGATAACTGTACATTTCTTGGCATTAAGCTTGAGTCCATGGCTCTGGCACCAAGCATCTGCTTCTGTAAGGCCCTTTTATAGAATATCAGCATCATTTGGGGATTCAATAATGGCTCCCAGTTTGCAGTCATTTGTGAACTTTGTTAGCCAGAGTCCCTTAGTGTTGGCCTGTACTTCAGAGAAGTAGATGCTAAACAAGAGCAGTCCCAGGACTGAACCCTAAGGTTCTCCAGTTGTCACCTGTCTGGAGCTGGATTTGGAGTCGGCTACTTTTACAGTCTGGGTTCTGTCAGTAAGCCAGTTGGAAACCCATCGAGTGACGTAGGGATTTATGCCCAGCTTAGTAAGTTTATCTATGATTCCAGAGTGGGGGATGGTGTCAGAGGCCTTGGTGAGGTCCAGATAGGATGTGTGGACCTCCTTACCCTCGTCCACAGCTCTGGAGACTGATTTGAAGAAGTCAGTCAGGTTCAGGAGACAAGCTCGGCCCTTCACAAACTCAAATTGGGTGGGGTCCAGTGTTTTGAAGGTTGCCAATGTCTTTGTTTATATGTTCCGTGATAATGCGTTCCATGCCCTTGCAGATCAGGCTCGTCAGACTGATGGGACGGTAGTTCCCAGGATCCAAGGTGGATCCCCCTTTGTGGAGTGGGATAACTGTAGCTGTGCGCCACTTAGTGGGCACAAAGCCTGAGGTAAGTCTATGATTAAACATGACACTTAGGTGAGGTGCCAGTTCATTTTTTAGTTCATGTAGTACACAGCCCAGGATGTCATCTGGTCCCATGGATGCTGTATTCTTGGCTTTGGAGATTGCAGTTTCTACCTGTGTGGCCGTGATTACCAGAATTTGGTAATCTTTTGGTATTGAGATGGGCCCTTTAGGGGGTGAGAGGGGGATGAAGCTGGCACTAAATTGATCTGCCAGGATATTGGCATAGGATATTGGCATAGGATTGGGATAGTTAAATTTGCCCAGGATCAGGGTGAAGAGTTGAATCTTGATTTATTTGAACAGGTCCAGATAGGTGGAGTGGGCATCTTAAGTCAAAATTGGGAGCCTGTAGGTAACTGTGATTTGAATAGGGGTATTGTCGATGGTTAACTGCACCTGGAGTGTGTCCTGTGCGTTATACTGTTTGACCAGCCTGGAGGTTTAATATATATATTGAAATTTCACCTCCTTTTGCTTTGCTGCCCATGATTTGGGGACTGAATGTTTGATAGGATGATTAACCTGATATGGCTGGGGTGCTCTCCTCAGCTTTGAATCAAGTTTCTGTGACTGTATAAATTTCAGGATATTCTAGGGTTAAGAATGCTTGCAGTGAGTGCAGTTTCATGTTTTGACTCCCTCCTTAGTATATACTGCATCAAAAAAGTAGAGTCATAGAAAGTTACTAGGCTAGCAGTCCTATAGCCTTAAAAGCCTAGCCATATTAATCCCAGGTATCCCCGTTTGTTCTTTTTAGGTAGGTCACTGAAGAGAAACCAGTAAGCCAGCAAACCACAAACTGAAGAAAACCAGACAGGGAGGCACAAAATGTGAATATTCTTGTGGTGTACAAAAAATGTAAAATCCAATGTTCTATGTCTGTTTATCCGTGGAAACGCACTTTATTTAATCAAAACACATATAAAATTAGCACTTTCTTTTCTACCATAAGAAACTTCTTCAGACAGTTTAAAAGACAGTTTAAAATAAAGCAGTCCATGTTTAAATACCTTCAGTTAGGGATGACTTCAAAAAACACACCCTTCATGATTTCAGCCAATGAGAGCACATTTATTTATTTATTTTATTTTATTTAACATTTGTTGACCGGGAATGTCCGACTAGGTTCCACAGAGCCTGTTTTCAGCGGAGGCCCGGGGAGAAATGCTCCAGCACATCTCAGCATGCATATGTATATATATTTATAAATATTAATAAATAGCCGTAAATGTTTATAAAACCTTTAAAAACCATAACATTAGCATTCCAGCACATCTCAAAATTGAATATGTAGTATATATATTAAATATAAATACAAAAACAAGCGTTTACTCTAAACCCTTATTCAAAACGACCCAGTTTTAGGTGTTTTCATATATATTAAAATAAATATTAAAATGACTCAGCTCATTTTTTCAGTGCCTTCAACCTAAGAATAATGTTGATAGAAATAGATTCATGGAGACCTGGGCAAATGTTAGCCTTTAAACTTAGTTGCTAGGTCAATTTTTTCCTCTCTAGATGTAATGACCATACTCCACTCCTTTCACCAACCTTCACTGAGTCCAGCACAAAGAACTTAAAAGAATGCCCAGGCAAATCTGTACAGTGCCTGGGAAGGACAATGGTACCATCATTTTTTCTAATTGCTCTAAGATGTTCATAAATACATTTTTTTAATTTCCTATCTGTATTACCAATGTACAAACCAGCACTTAATACACATTGGGCACCACCCTCTCTGAATGACAATAAAACTTTTCTACTGGTTTAAAATTAAAACCATTTTAATCACTGTCTCAACAATAGGGGCAAATATGGGCAGCACCCACATTTCTTCATAAATGTTTCCCCCTTATAATTAACCACCTTTCAAACAAGTCCTTCAATTTTCTACCCCTGCAATACACAATTACTGGTCCAGCACCTATTAGATCTCTAATTTCTCTTTCATACAGTAAAATTTGTCAATTATTCTGTATAATATGCCTGATGTTTGCTGTTAGTCCCAAATGTGGTGGCGAAGGAGCATGAATAGTTGCTCTGATTTACAGATTTAATACTTAGAGGCTCAGTACCAGCTTCAATAATTACATCACTTGTTTCATTAATATCAACTTCCACTGCCAACCTAACACCCTTCCATCTTTAAAGATGGGTTCAAAATGACCACTTTCTCTTTTATTAATGACTTCCAACATAATCTCATAAACAAATGAGTATGGGTAACCTTGCTTTAAAAATATACCTTTCAATGTCTCACATTCTTCTAAAAATAACTCAAATGTTGACACCATTCTTGCCGCCCTCACAAACTGTCCTTTAACAACTGCTTGCTTCTGCTTGAATGGGTGGGTGTTTGAAAAGTTTAAAAATAATTTTTGAGTATGTCTCTTAGTGACAAATCTCCTATTTGCCATGTCTTTACTCAAGTGCATATATAAAAAAGAGATTTCTTGCTCATCCACACAGTGGGAAAATTTCAAAAATTGCGTTCAAAAACTCCTTAATTTGAGACCTTTCCATAAAATAAACACGTCATCCAAAAACCATGTATACAGTTGGCAGTATTGGTAAAAAGCAGAATTAAACAAAAACAAATGATCTCATTGCAGCATAAGTGTTAACATAAATTCTGCCACATGCTGCACCCATAGCAACTCTTCTCTCTGCAAAAAATATTTATTCTCAAAAACAATAGTTATTTCTTAAAACCATTTCCAAAAGGTGTTCTAACAAATTAATTTCCATTTGCAGCACCCCCTTCTCATCTAAATACTCACAGAACCATTCCAAACCAACATTATGTGGAATGACTGAGTACAGATCCCTTACAACTTTGATAAACACATACTCTTCTTTAAACTCAATGTCATTCAGCTTATTCTTTAAACTCAGTGTCATTCAGCTTATTCAAAAAATCCCGAGTCCTTACAAATTACTGGGCTCCTCTAAGACCAATTTTATTTTATTTCTTATATCAATACACTTAGCTAAGGGGTGAGTGATAGAGCCCCTTGCATCTACTATGGGGCACATCGGGGGTTGCTCTACATTCTTGTGTAATTTGGGTACCTGAACAGTAATACACAATTTTTGAAATTTTCCCACTGTGGATGAGCAAGAAATCTCTCTTATATATACACTTGAGTAAATATGTGACAAATAGGATATTTGTCAGTATAATTTTTCGAAGAGAGACTTACTCAAATGTTTTTTTTTACACTTTTCAAGCATCCACCCATTCAAGCAGAACTGAGCAGTCATTAAAGGACAGTTCATGAGAGGCAAGAATAACCTCTCTTGACCTGGATGATATGCCCTTGCTTATGAGGTGCACTTTGTAGAAACTTTCCTTACCACTGTGTAAACTTCATGGTCAAAGTTCAGATTGCTATCAACCTGTGTTCACAAGTCTTGCACCACTGGGTTGTAACACAGAGGGGTACTGTCAGTATTGTAATTTATAGGGAGTTCAGTTTTGCCAAAGGGAATAATGCATTTTTTTGCATTTTGTTTTAGATCATGGCTTTGGCACCAATCCTTTGTTTGTGTTACCCCTTCTTGTAGAAGACTGACATCGTTGGAGGACTCTGTGATTGCTCCCAGTTTACAATCATCAGCAAACTTCATGAGCCAAAGGCCGTCTACTTTGGCCCGGAGTTCTGAGAAATAGATGCAAAACAGTAAGGTGCCCAGCACAGATCCTTTTGGTACTTCCTGGTGATGGGTATACTGATGGAGATGGGGTCACCAAGTTTTTCAATGTGTGTTCTTTTGATGAGCCAAATGGCTACCCATTTAGTAACGCAAGGGGTAATCCCTATCTGAGAGATTTCCCAATGAAGCCAGAGTGGAGAATTGTCAGAAGCACTGGCAAGGTTGAGATAGGCTGTGTGCTCTGTCTTACTTTCATCCGTGGCTTTGGTGGCATTCTCAAAGAAGTCTACGACATTTAATAAACATGATCTACCCTTAACTAAGCCAAACTGGGTTGGGTCCAGCGTTTCGAGGTCGCTTATGTCCGTGTTGATAAGGTCCATGAGAATTATTTTCATGGCCTTGCAGATGTTGATGGCCACCCCCCCCCCCCCTGTATGTAGGGAGGATTACTGTTGCTGTTCTCCATTCTGCAGTAACATAGCCAGTTTTCAAGGTATGATTAAAGAGAATGCCAATTGGGTCTGCTAGGTCTTGTTTTAGATTGTTTAGTGAACAGACTGGGATATTATCTGGTCCATTGAAGCCATGTTTTTGTCCTTTGCGAGCGCAGAGATGACGTGTTCTCTAGAGATACTAGGTAAGGAATGTTGTCATGTATGCTTTGGGGTATGGTACGTGGGGATAGGGGGTAAAGTTTGTGCTTGATCTCTTAGCTAGCACATTGGCAATGATTTTTTCCCTCAAGGAAAACATATTTTGAAGATAGTTGGGTGCAGCGGATTGAATCTCATGCCTGCTTCTCGAGATTCCCTGTATAGTGGAATAAATTCACTCCTCTTCTGTCTGGTGTACAGTGAGCAATCATTTTCTATGAACACTATGCTGTTTCCCACTTTTAATACTTTGTCTTTCTGCCACTGTTTTGTCAGAATCAACTTCTGCTGGTAATATTGCATCTTATTATTAAATGTTTGGATTGCTTTCTCGTAGCCAGGTTTTGGAGCATATACATGATGTGCCCTTTCAATTAACAACTACTGCTGTGGAGTCCAGTTTCTTATTTGTGCATTCATAAACTTAATACAGTCTGTTTCTTCCAGCTTCCCTTGTATAGCAGAAAATCGTAGGTTTTCCATATGTGCTCTGTTCTCCAATTCTGTTACTGTTTTGAAACATTTTTTTCTTGAGCAGTCTCATATTCCTTCAGCCTTTTCTTCATTTCGACCTCTGATTTTTGGAGTTTTATCACCTCATGTGAATATCTACAATAGATATAAAAAGTGTACACACCCCTGTTTAAAATGCTAGGTTTTTGTGATATAAAAAATGAGACCACAATAAATCATTTCAAACCTTTTACCACCTTTAATGTGACCTATAACCTGTACAATTCAGTTGAAAAACAAATAAATCTATTAGGGGAAAAAATATAAAAAATAAAAAACGTACACTATGCTGGTTCATAAGTGTGCACACCCTTAAACTAATACTTTGTTGAAGCACCTCTTGATTTAATTACAACATTCGGTCTTCTTGGGTACACACTTGCCATCAATTAAAGAGACTGATTAACCACAAATAAACTTCAGCTGTCCTAGTAGGATTTTCCTGACATTTACTCAGTTGCCTGATAAAGCAAAAGCCATTGTTCACAGAGAGCTTACAAAGCATCAAAGGGATCTCATTGTTGAAAGGTATCAGTCAGGAGAAGGGTGCAAAAAAATTTCCATAGCATTAGATATACCATGGAACACAGTGAAGACAGTGATCAAAAAGTGGAGAAAATATGGGGCAACAGTGACGTTGCAAAGAACTGGATGTCCCTCCAAAATTGATGAAAAGACGAGACGCAAACTGGTCAGGGAGGCTGCCAAGAGACCTACAGCAACAATGAAGGAGTTGCAGGAATTTCTGGCAAGTACTGGTTGTGTACTACGTGTGACAAAAGTCTCCTGTATTCTCCATATGTCTGGGCTGTGGAATAGGGTTGCAAGACAGAAGCCCTTTCTTACACAGAAAAACATCCAGGCATGGCTAAAATTTGCAAAACAATACATAGTCTCCCAAAAGCATGTGGGAAAATGTGTTATGGTCTGATGAGGCCAAGCTTGAACGTTTTGGCCACAATTCCAAAAGGTATGTTTGGCGCAAAAACAACAGTTCACATCACCAAAAGAACACTATCCCCATAGTGAAGCATGGTGGTGGCAGTATCATGCTTTGGGGTTGCTTTCCTTCAGCTGGAACTAGGGCTTTAGTCAAGGTGGCGGGAATTATGAACAGTTCCAAATACCAGTCAGTTTTGGCCCCAAACCTTCAGGTGTCTGACAGAAAGCTGAAGATGAAGAGGAAGAGGAATTTCACCTTTCAACACGACAATGACCACAAGCATACATCCAAATCAACAAAAGAATGGCTTCACCAGAAGATAAAGTACTGGAATGGCCCAGCCAGATCCCAGACCTAAATCCAGTAGAAAATCTGTGAGGTGACCTGAAGTGGGCTGTGCACAAGAGATGCCCTTGCAATCTGACAGATTTGGAGCGTTTTGCAAGGAAGAGTGGGCAAATATTGCCAAGTCAAGATGTGCCATGCTGATAGGCTCCTACCCAAGAAGACTGAATGCTGTAATTAAATCAAAAAGTGCTTCAACAAAGTATTAGTTTGAGGGTGTGCACATTTGTGTAACCAGCTTATTGTACATTTTTTTATTTTTTATATTTTTCCCCCAACAAATTTGTTTGTTTTTCAATTGAATTGTGCAAGTTATAGGTCACATTAAAGGTGAGAAAAGTTTTGAAATGATTTATTGTGGTCTCATTTTTTTATATCACAAAAACCTGGCATTTTAACAGGAGTGTGTATACATTTTATATCCACTGTATTTAAAGCTTCTAACTTTTTTTCCAACCTTTTGTTATTTGAGTTGATATACTCCCATCAGTGTTTCATTTATTTTAATCAGGTTTGTGTGCAGTTGTCTTATACTTTCCAGTAGGTTACTGGAATTCATGTCTGGAGCGTGCACTGCATTTTGCTGAATAGCTGCAGTACTCTTCACAGTCGGTGTTTTGTTTTTTACAGCCTTTGTAGCTGATTTTCTTTCAGCTCTTCTTTATTTCTTTTTTTCCTGGCAAGTTACTGCAATTTACCCAGAAATTGAAGTCCACTGGTTTTCTCTACTGAGTTTCTATTTTCACACTGGGAGAGCTAGAATTAAGCTGTTACTCAATGTTTAGCCATCAAGGAAGTCCCACTTCCCTATCAAGGATTGATAGAGTATAGCTTAAGAGAAAGAAATAGGTGGATCCTAAGCGAAAGACCATCACTGGTAGTCTTTAGTAGAATCTATAACAGAAGCTGGTGTTAAAAAAAGGAGCAAGTAGTAGGCCATATATAAAGTATTGCATTGTGACTATAGGAATCAATCAGAGGAGGTTGGAAAGGATTGGGAACATTGATTAGATAAGCAATTCACAACAAAATAATGGGAGGATACATGTATGGTTCCTAAATATGCAACAAAGTGTAGAAGGTTTAGGATCTTTGCTTGGAAGTGTTCGTTTTGAATATAGAAATACTTATGCAGACTCCAAGGAATTTTTCCACAGGTAGATTGCAACTGTTGAAGGTGTGATGGAGAGGAAAGAGTTAATTAAGAAAATATATTTTGGGAGTGTAATGTTTTGGTAGAATCTAAAAATCCCCTGCAGACTGCTCCGTCAAAAATACTGGGGCGCAAATTGGTGTAACCAGGGAACAGATTTTTTGAGCTGTGATACAGAATTGGAATTGCCTAGACATACTATGGCCTCAATGAGATTAATTATGGTGGCTGCCAAAAAAGTAATAACAAGAAAATGAAAATCATAGTCTAAACTTGCTGTTGTAGAGCTAAAGAATATAGTAACAGAGATAAAATAACTGGAAATAGGATCTTTATGAAAGTGTATGAGCAAAGTACATAGAAAAAATGGAAATTGTGGGAACAGTACATGCAGAATAATGTTTTGCAAGTGGAGTGAGGTTTAAGAGAAGACGGGAGTTGAATGAGCTATGTAATTGACTGGCAATGACTATATAAATTTTAAGTGATGCATAATGTTTGCAATTGAAAATATATCAGTATGGTCATTGTTCCCCTAAATATCGCCTACTCCAAGGTGATCTCTGCCTAACATATAAAGCTATGTCAAACCCAGAGCTGTTGGACATGCTACACCTAAAGAAATCCCAATCCCTCTGAGCTACAGGCTGTAGGGACCTAAACCTGGTCACCACAAAAAACAGGACATGCTGGAGGGATAGATTCCTGTCCCAGAGACTTCCCATACTCTGGAACAGGCTACCCATCTATGTCAAGCAAAGTTCTTCATTAGCACTCTTCAAGAAAAATCTTGATGAGTGGATGGGAAATAGGAAATACACCCCGGGGATCACTTCTGTGTTTCTGCTCGACAGTGGCACAGGAAAATAACTTTCTTGGGTGGTGCAAGCCAGGGAATCTTGTTGGCTAGGCTTACGTAGGCCCTTGGGCCGATAGCTTTGTACCTACCTATGAGCCTATGGTTTGTTTTCATAGATATAAATGTATGATTGGCTATGCCAAAACTGATAATTCAGTAAAGTGTTTTTTGTTTAAAAAAAAAAAGAGAAAAAGGGTTATTAGAGCCAAAGATAAAGCCTGGAAATCTTGACTTCATAATAACACAAAGGAGACCAATTTATTTTATTTTATTTTATTTATTGACATTTGTTTACCAGAATAGTTTGTCTAGGCCCAAAGTATCCATTTTCAGTGGAGACCCATTGAGAAAAGGTCTAGATACAACAGTAAGCAAAAAGTAATACAATTATTCATGAATTATAAAATACAAATAAATGGAAGAGACGCAACATGCAAGAAAACTTCAGAATAACTGTTATACTTATTTTTTGTCATGAAAGCATAGTGGAGATAATAAATAGTGGAGATAATAAATAGCAGAAAAACATTTAACAATCTCTTTTCCTTTGAATTTTTGAAGACTAGAAGCATGACATGAACGGTGAGCGGAAGAGTATTATGGTGGGTAAGACTTCACCCTGGAGTGCAACCCTCATAGCCAAGACTTCGCTAAGAATTATTTTAGTGCGAGTTTGAAGACAAGATGGTTTGCGTTGGATCTAATGACAAGGGTTAAGAATTCCAACCTTTAGCTACAGAGTGTGATTAGAAGCTGTCCCTGCTGCTCTCTCTTGTTTATTACAGCAATTACAATCATTTCCTGTCCCCACTTTAACCAATAAAAAAAAAAAAAAAAAAAAACTTAAGTGAGCTTTGCAACCACATCAAAAAATCAATCTGATCTCACTACACCTCAATCTAGGATACCCACACTAAAAACCACAAACATTTCTGTTCCTCCATTAACAATTTATTAAATTCAGGCCACCCAACCCCTTCTGCCAGCAAACTTATTTCTACCCGTCTCAACTCATACGTCAAACCTTCAGTCACCTCTCTTGTAAACAACCATCCACATACCCCTCTTTGCATCCCCACAAAACTATACTCTAAAATTTCTATCTTCCACATCTACCCATTTCCCATCTCTAACTTGAAAAAATTACTTTAGAAGCTAAAAAACACTTCACTTGCTGCTGAAAATCTTCCTTCACTACACATTAGCATGGCTGCCAACTTGTTGGCATTCTCTATGTCTAACCTCATAAGTGGATCTCTCCGTGAAAACTATGTACTTATTATCTGGAAAAAGTCACTCCATCACTCCACTGAATTCTGTAATTACTACCCTATAGCCCTTCTTTCTGTACTATCAGTAATCCTCCAAAGTATATACAATCTCAACTTCTCAAACACTTGATAACAATATCCTTTCCTGTGTCTAACCCAGCTTCAGGCTACACCACACCACTACCACAGCTTAATCTCACTCGTTTTATCAATCTCCACAGACAGTCGAAACTTTGTTTCCTCTGTACTGCTTGACTTATCTAAGGTGTTTGACACTAAATCCCATCAGATTGTTATTTGTAAGCTATCTTCACTAGGACTTTATTCCCCTTTCCTCTCCTGGTTCTAAAGCGATTTTTCTAATGGGTTACATGTGGCAAAATGGCCTAAAGAGCCATCACCATTCTTCCCCATCTCAGTTCGAGTTCCACAATGGGCCACATACTCCTTAACATTTTTAAACCCATCACCTCTTCAAACAGTCCTATTGAACTTGTGTATGCGGTGCTATTATTGATGATCACCTCAATTTCAATATTCATATACAACAAGCTTTCAGAAAAACTGGACTCACAGAAAACACTTTTTAACCAAAAATGTCAAAAAAGAGCATCTGAAGTAGTTAACTTCATTTGTTCATCAACCTGTGGGTATCGGATCCGAGCCGGCAGCTTTATTCAGCTAAGATCCGAGCTCCAAGCTCCTCCCTCTTACACATAACCCCCTGCCATCCTCCTCAGTCCTCAGATCTCATTTGCCGCGGCTTATTAAAGCAACTAGAATGAGTTCCAGGCGTTGGGTTTCGTGAGTTTTTGAAGAAAATTTCCTCTGTTTTTTTACCAAGTTTTAATTTAACTGTTAGCGAGTGAGTGTTGTTCCCTTTTGTAGTTGTTTTAGCCAAGTTTTTGTGGTAAATCTTTATTTTTTTCTCTGTTTACTAGTCTCCCTCTTCCTGTGTGTGTGAAGGTGTGTTTGGGTTAGGCCCTTGTTACAATTATGGCCTTGGCCCCCAAAACTTTCTTCTCTAAATGCACCGAGTGTGGCCATAAGCTATCCCCAGCGGATGGCCACACTCTGTGTGTTATCTGCCTTGGGGTTGACCACCTTTCTTTGGGCTGCATGATTTGTGCAGCCTTTAACCCCAGGGCTTTGAGGGATAGGAGGTCGAAGCTGATTCTGGCTGGACTTCTGCCCCCGGACTCTGCTTCGTCCTCTTCTCCCTCGGCGGCACCGGCTGCTACCGCAGCAGTTCCAGCCGCCATCCCTACTCCCCTGGCCGGGACTCACCCTCCCACCAAGGCTCAGGAGGAGAGGGAATCTAGGATGGAGAGGAAAAAGGACAGGCACCACAAGCGGCGAGCCAAAGCTTCCTCTTCGGCTCCGCCAGCGAAGCAGCTAGTCTCTTCTAGGGCCTCAGGGCCTTCTCCTTCCCGGCTCCATTCTCCCTGTTTTTCTCTGGGGCCGGAGGAGGAGGAGACCCGGTCACCTTCGAAGTCTTCGAGGCGTCACTCCAGGCCTGTCTCAGTGGCCTCGTCAAGGTCTGCAAGAAGCTTGTCAGATGTAGATATGGACCGGATGATGCGTAGGTTTCTCCAGGCCCAACTGCAGATGGGAGTGATCCTGCCTCCCCCCCCCCTTTTTTGCCCCGATTGCTCCTTCTCTGACCCACTTCCGGGGTTCGGAGCCGTCGGATCCAGGCAGCATCGGAGCCGGGGGAGGCTCGGTGGAGATAGTACTCCCTTCTTCGGCTCCGACCGTACCCTCGAGCTTATTGGGTCCGTTTTCGGATCCGAGCTCTCGGAGCCGTGAGCTGAGCTTCGGATCTGGAGGTGTTAGTGTGTCTTTGGCTCCGTCTCGGTCGGAGCACACTGGCCCTTCGAATCCGAATGCATCGGCGCCAGCTCCGGTCCGCACCTCGGATCCGAAGGGGCTGCTCTTGGAGCTTAGAGCAGTTCTCCTTCGGCGTTCGATGTTGTGGAGAGGGATTTGTCAAGGGACTCGCCCCAGGCTCCTGCTGCAGTTCCACCCACCACTCCCTCTCAGATGGGCCTACCTTCCATCACCCGGCCCCAGGGACAGCCTGCGCCTACGTCCAAGATGGTTTCCTTAGAGGAACAGGACGTTGTTGGTGAGGCATCCTCGGACAGCCCCCTCGAGGACGTTCCTCACAAAAGTAAGTGCAAGAGGAGGCACTTGGACTCACCTGAGTCCCTGACAGAGGACACTGACTTAGAGGAAGGGGAAGTTTCCCCAAGGTCACCCTCCCGTGGATGTCTCCTTCGTAGACATTATGGAAATGCTTCGTATTAGAGGGGGGGTGGTCAGCCCAAAAGTCTTCCTCCGATGAGTCCGCGTTTCTGGAGGCGTTTGACGCAGGCCCATCTACCCCTTGGGTGTCCCCTCCAGCCGATCCCCTGGTAGATCTGATTACTACCAGGGCATGGAAGGAACCGGACACTGTGGAGCCCATACCAAAGAGACCTGACAAAATTCTTAGCCCACCCACAGACAGGATGGTTTGGAGCAAGGGTGCTCCAATAGATGCCATGTTGGTGGCGGCTGCCACCAAGAAGGAACTGGCCCACCCGACAAGGAGTCTCGGACGATGGACCGCATAGGGAAGCAGATGTTTGCTTCAGCCACCTTCTCTGTAAGGTCGCTGAACTACATGGCACATGTCATACGACTCCAGGAATATGCAGGATCGCCCCCAGAGTCCATGTTGGCTGAGGATAAGAAAGTATTCCATTATTCCAGTCCATTTCGAATACTTCTATGCGTCTCCTTTCCCATGCCATGGAAGGAGCTGCTAGAGCTAGTGGAGTAGAAATTGTCTTACAGCGGCATGCCTGGCTCCGCCTCTGCAACTTTGCGGAACCCTTCAAGGCGTCCTTCGCAAATGCCCCTTTTGACAGCTCTTCACTGTTTGGCAAGACCGTCCGCGACACGCTGGTCCAGAGCGAGAAAGATGGGAAGACGTCTGCCGTCGGAATCCGCTTCTCGGCTCCCCAAAGGTCCTTCTCCAGGAACCAAAGGGGACAAAAGAAGATGTGGTTCCGGAAGTCTCAGCAGTCCCGTTTCGCTCCGGACCCCTTGTCCTTCAGAGGCAGAGGAGGACAGGGTGGACGCCGGCCCAGAGGCAGAGGGGGTCCGAAGAATTTCGGGTTGAGAGAACCCTTTTTGGATCAGCCCATGCAGCAACCCTGAGGGGTTACCCAACTGCTCCACTCTGGAGGCAGTCGGGGGGGGGGGGCACTTCTCAAGGCACCTAGCAGTTGGGAGTCCATCACAACGGATCGCTGGGTGCTTCAAATCATATCCAGAGGTTACACTATCCCTTTTCTGAATCGTCCTCTCAGACCCCGGAGCCTCTCTGATGTCCCACCCAATCGAAGGGAGGCAGCAGCCACAGAAATAAAGCAGCTGCTAGAAAAAAGAGCAATCCAGCCTGCCCCCCAAGACCAGTCTGGATCAGGCTTCTACTCCAGGTTCTTTTTGGTGCCAAAAAAGACGGGGGACTTAAGACCAATCCTCAACCTGTCCCTTCTGAACCTAGCGGTCGCAAAAGAAAAATTCTGGATGAGCACCATTCAATCCATTCTCCCACTCCTACAGGAGAATGACTGGATGTGCTCTGTAGACCTCAAGGATGCGTACTACCACATTTTAATGGACAGACGATCCAGGAGGTTTCTCCACTTCCGGCTGGGAGCCAGTCACTATCAGTTCAGGGTCTCCTTCCCTTTGGTCTCACCACAGCCCCCATGGTGTTCACCAAAGTGATGGCAGTTGTAGCGGCCCACCTGAGGGGATACAGGTCTTTCCGTACCTACATGACTGGCTCCTGACCGCCCCCAACAGGCATCTACTCTGTTCAGCCAGGAATTACTTCCTTCACTTGGCCTCTCATCTGGGAATTTCTATCAATCTCAAGAAATCCTTCCTTCAGCCAACTCAGACCTTAGATTTCATAGGAACCAGATTACTCTTATACACTTCAGCAAAGTAATTCTCAATACAAGTCACGTACTGTCTTCTACCCCATTGCCCTTAACTGCCAATTTTTACTGCCTCTACTCAGAGTTGGGCAATTTTTTCATTCCAGCAAAATCCCATCTCATACTTCACTACAACTTTATTCATCTCTATCAGCTAACAAATATGTATATGTGTGTGTGTATATATGTATATATATATATATATATATATATATATATATATATATATATATATATATATACATACACACACACACACACATATATATATATATATATATATATATATATATATATATATATACACTACTTGCATATTCCTCACCTCCTGTCTACTTACTGCTCAATATCTCACACACTTTCTCTCATTCTCCTGCACCCAGTGTTTATAAATGTTCTTAGTTGACATTTTATATCTCAATGTGTATACCAGTTTGTCGTGTATTAACATATTATGAATGTATATATTACTGAATGTAGATTTTCTGTACTATAGCTGCCTTTCAGTTATTGTCTGTACATATTGTAATTTTAAGCTTTACATTTTCCTCTGTTGTGTAAAATTGCCTATTTTGTAACTGTAGCTTTTCTACCCAGGTTTCTTTCTGCTGAAAACGGACTATCACAGCCTAATCTGACTACCCTAGTTAACAAAAGCGGTAAATAAATATAAAACACAAGTTTATCACAACAAATAATAGATTCGCACTTGGCTTTGCAGTTCAGAATGAAAAAGAAACAGTACCTTCGTTTACTCTGCATCAACTATTTTCAGTCCACACAGCCTGCGCAGGAAAAAGGCTGCTTTTTTATAATATTCCCAGCCTGTAGGCCTCAACTAGGTCATAGTTCCAGCTCTTACAGTCCAGGTGATTCCTTCTCACCTCTGGATTCCATAATGTTCTCCTCTGTTCATTCTCTTAAACCTCCATGTTAGGTGGTTAATAAATAGTTTTACTAACACTGCAGGGACTTCTTATTATGAAAGCATCTTTAAAGGCACTTGCAACTTTTTCATTGCAGGGACTGCCCCACACCCACCACATCCATGAATGCACATGCCTTCATATGTGGAACAGAGGAGGTACCATTATTGGCTTGGGCAGTCAGTGTGTGCCCTTCGCTGTCCTGGCTTCTGCTTTTATGTCCTTGGCCTTCTGTTTCTCAGCACCTGAACAGCAGACATTGCCATGTGGTAGACGCCTCCCTCTCAGGTTAGGCACAACCTATCCCTGTTAATACATTTAGTTATCTGGGCTGCTAATAGAACCCAGGTTGTCTGGGTCGTAGGGCTTAGCCTTCTTTGCCACTGGTCTGACAGCAACAACTTGCTTTTGATACTTGGCTGTGTATTCTACTGAGGGTTTTTCAGAGAGATGATGAATGGGTCTTTAATGGTACTGATTTCGTGAACTTGTGACGACATGTTTTAGGTACTCTCTCTTTAACTTGCAGCATATGGATGCACTGTGAATGCAATGAGTGACATAAAAAGATAAAGTATAATGTTTATTTATTTTATTTTTATTTTACATTTGTTGTCCGGGATGGTCCAGCTGGATACATGTCCATTTTCAGTGGAGGCCCGGGGAGAAAAGCTTCATACTATACACTACATACATACTACAAAAACTTTATCATATATATAACTTTTTACAATTTCCATACAGACTGACATTCTTTAAAAGGATATAACATCACTTGGTTCCACAATTTAATACAGAGCTACTGGATTATTAACCAAATAACTAAGATATAGTCACTTAGAGGCAAGAAGTCCTCAAAAGGTGCACATTTGAGGGGGTGGACGTTAGTCAGGGGTAAAGCAAGGACATAGCCATCGTGTTTTAAAGAGTTGTATAAGATTTTTCTTAAATTGGGGTAATGAGGGCTCAGATGTTAGGTCAGTAGGAAGTGAGTTCCATGTTTTGCCAACAAAGTTGGCGAACAGAGGCTCCCCAGCTGAGTTTTTAGATTTGTAAGTGTAAACTAACATTTTGTTGGCAGATCGGAGAGACCTGAGGTTCTGGTAGGGGATGATAAGGCTTTTAAGAACAGGAGTGTGTTTGGGCTTGTAGAGAGTCTTATGGGCAACAAACTAGTTGGTTGACCTTAAGTAGGTTAGGTAGTTCAAGCCACCCAAGTTGATTAAGGTTGAGACAGTGGTGGGTTCTATAGGCTGTACCAGTGGCAAATCTGGCAATGTGATTATAGCAGCTAGCGTATTTGTTCAAGTCAGTTTTAATCAAGTTTGTGAATAAGGGGGAGGCATAGAGTAGGGAAGAATGTAGCTGAGTGCGGCGATAACAGTCCTAGCTAGGGGAGTTAGTAAGGGTTTGATCTTGTAGAAAGAACCAAGTTTTTTATTAACTGTTTTAATCGTATGGTTAATATGCAAGCCAAACGTAATGTTATTGTCAACTATTACACCTATGAGCTTGGTTGAGGGATCTGGAAAAAATAATGGTGCCGTTATTAGATTTTATGGTGAAGGTTGGTCTGGTAGACCTTTGAGATGGAGAGAACAGCAGCAACTTAATTTTGTTGGGATTTAACATGAAACCGCGATTAAGAAGCCAGTTTTCAACTGTATTAAAATCATTTTGGGATATAGACTGCAGCTCTCTTGGGGATGTGGCTGAGCATATAAGAATTGAGTCATCCGCGTATTGAATACAGGTAGCGTCCAGGATTACTTTGTGCAGATCGTTAATAAATATAGAAAATAAAAAAGGTCCTATGATGGAGCCCTGAGGGACTCCTAGAGTGATAGGTAAAAGGGTAGATAGGTTATCCTTCCATAGGACTTGCCTGTTGCCTACCATTCAGGTATGATTGGAACCATTGGATAGCTTACGTGTCTAGGGAAATGGATTTCGGTATTTGTATAAGTAGCTTGTGGTTTACCATGTTGAAGGCCTTGGAAAGGTTTAAAAAAATGTCTGAGGAAAGTTTATTATTATAATTTCGGTTTTGATTTATGACGTTAGTGAAGGAGAGAAGGGCAGTGGAGGTACTATGGTGTGGTCTAAACCCATGTTGAGAGTTTATCGGGAGCTTGTTAATGATAAGATGGTTCAGGAGTTGTCTATGTATACATTGTTCCATAATTTTGGCTAGAGGAGACAGGATAGCTATGGGTCTGTAATTTGAGAGCTCAGTTGAGCTGCCTCCTTTATGGAGTGGGATAACATGGCATATCTTCCAGATGGAGGGGATGGAAGCTTCAGTTATGGTTCTGTTGATCAAGATGGATATTGGGTATGCTACAGCACTGGCTGCTTTTTGTAAATACTCTGACAGGAGTAGATCTGCAGATAACATAGTTGGTTTTAATTTTTTAATTTAGTTTTCTGATAAATGATGTTGGGACTGGTTGAAAGTTAAAGGTAATTTGGGCACTGGATGTTGTAGTAATTGGATATGGGCAGCTGTGGGATAGTTGGCTAGCTAGATGCTGAATAGTTTCTGTAAAGAAGCTATTGAAGGTATTGGCAACCTCAGCTGGAGGTTTGTCATTAGAAGTTGAGGGGGTAGGGGTGGTGGATTGTCCTGGGTGGAGAAGTTTATTTATGCCTTCCCAAAATTGTTGGGGCTTATTTCTGTGTTTCTGTTGTAGGTGGCAATAATAGTTTCTTTTTGTCAGTCATAACAGATTTTTTTGTCTCGTTTCTTAGCTGCCTATATCTAAGTTGATCAGTAAGGGCTTTAATGGTTCGCCAAGTGGCCCAGGCCTTATTTCTAAGTGAAATTTTTTTGTCTGGTTTCTGCTGAAAGCCACGGGGCAACTTTTGTTGTAGTTCTGATAGAGCATGCTGGTATGTGGGTGTCTAAAGTGGCTAGGAATTTGCTATAAAAGTATTTTACAGCTACTTCTAGTGGGAGAGTTTTATAACTGACCAATTACACTGTTTAAGTTCATTTTGGAAATTAGTGAGGTTAAAATTTTTCTTGTTCCTAATTGTTTTATAAGCAGGTTAGTTAGGGATGGCTCACTTATATCGTCAGGTAGAGTTCCTGCTTTGTACATGTGGGGATGATTATTGATAAGTATCCAGTCTAAAGTAGTTTCTTTATTGTTGGGTTTAGTTATCCTAGTGGGGGAAGATATGACCTGTGTGAATCTGTAAAGATTGACATGATATACAGGGGTTCAGAGGAACAGGAGTAGCAGTCTATGTTAGTCTCTAAGAACAATGGTTTCTTGGGGATAGTTATTTGACAGCCAACATAGTATATCTAAGATTTTTATGTTATTACCTGGGGGACTATAGACACAGACAATGTATATGCTTTTATTTTTATTGATAATTAGCTTAGTTATAATGATTTCGGCCTTGTCAACTTGTAATGATAGTGGGGCGACATTGGACATCTCTAGTGAGGTTTTATAAAGCACAGCAGTACGGTCAAGCCTAAATATGTTGTACCTTGGTGGTATAACTTCATTGTCTGAAGTGGATGGTTTTAGCCAGGTTTCAGTGAGACATATAATACCTGGGGAAAGGTAATGTAGTAGGGCATGAAGATGGTGAACCTTATTATTTATGCTTCTAATGTTTAGATGGCTAACCAGGAGTGAGTTAGGAGGTTTGTTTAATGTTTGAGTGTTTAGGGGAGAGGTAGTACTGGGGCTAGAGCCATTGTTCGAGGATGGGGCAGGATTTGGGTGAATGTCGCCATCCATTGTGAGGTTCTATTGAGATTCAATGGACAACTTCAAAAATTTTATAATTAGATTTTGGTATTTTTTGGGTTTTGGATTGATATATTTTGTTCTAATGGGTAGGTGGTGGTGTATGTGTGAGTGGTTAGACATGAAGTGATTTCTCAAGTGATTTAACATATTTGTTACAGTCAGTGTGTTAGTTTGGCTTCTTGGGTAATGAAAACCAAAATAGACCTGATGTTCATAGGCAGTAAGTATGTAGGGGATAAGCAAGAGAGGTATTATAGCATACTTCAGCATTAATTTGCGTGATGAGAGCAGCTGCACCATTGTATAGATAGTAGGTGGTGCTCTGGGTATTGTTAGAAGAAGGTGAAATAAGATGAGTAGGGAGTGCCTTTATAATTACTCAGTTATTGCTAATTGGTTCTAAAAGAGTAGGGGTGTGGTTATAATACTATAAATTTAGCACCACTAGGGGTGTATGGTATTGGGGGCAGGATGGGGAAGCAAAGCAGGGCTTCACTAGACCATGAGGTTCTTAGGGTTTGTGTATGCTACGCAAGTCAAATTGCAAATTGAGGTGAATTCCTTTTCTAGTTTTACCTATTACCTTAGGTTTTAGTCCTTTATATAGCATTTATTTGCTGGTGTAATGCTTAAAGTTTAATTTTGCCAGTATAATACTTATAGTTTAAAGTTCACTAATTAAAAACGCAGCATTGCAAGTAGTGAAGAATGGGTAGCCTATGTGCATTAAACCGTGTATGTTTTTAAAATTCTTTGCGTCTGTGCTTATATTTATTTAGGTTTGGTAGAAATGCGTCTTACCTTCATGATCCCAGTACGTATTCAGATAATGAATCTAGTGATGACTGTTCTATAACTGAAAAAGTTCAAGATACTGGCACACTCCTTTATACTGAGGCAGGTAAGTTTTCAGAGAGTGTGTAATAAAACATATTTGAAGTTTTTTTGTTACTGTTTTTGTGAATATTTTGCTGCAAGCAGTGTATTTCATTTAGGGCCATACTAATATTTTAAGTGCCAGTAATAGTGGGTGGCATCTCTTGTCCCTTTTTACTGCTATCACTTATGTATGTTAGATCTGTAGTAATTCTTTTAGTTCAGAGCAAATGCATCTTTGTCTGCACCAGATACAGGGGTTTGAGTAGTTGTGCAAACTCAGATGAGCTGATTTGGTTGGTGAAGATGAGGGGATTGGTTTTCTGTCTTTGAAGGACAACTTTTTGTGGCTTTAAGAGGGTGAATTTGCCCACTTATGGAAATAATTCACAGCATGAAGTCATCTACACTTACTGGGAGTGTCTATAATTAAGTCAGAAGAAATGCTTGGACTGTATTTAGTGCTTTGCACAATTTTGTGAGTGCGTTAAGACAGAGAAAAGAAAAAAAACTTCATGGTCTCCATTGAAAATATAGTATTGAAGACCTTCTAGATCCATGGCTGTTTTATTCCACAAGATGTGGAAACTACATCACTTGTGGAAGTCACTGATGATGTGGATTAAGTGGCCTGTGGACAAGCTTGGAGTTGAAAGTCAACAAAAATAAATGGTATCATACAGGAATATTGCATGCTATGTTAGAATTGCAAAGATACACCACAAAATAAGCAGTCAGAGGGTAAAGCAGCAAAAGCAGTTTTAATCCATCATCTCTGTCTTGGTACCTCGGCAGTTCGCCTTCAATGGAATGTTAGAATTGCCCCATTTTTCTTAAATGCTGCAAGGTTTTCCTTTTAAAATGGAGGCCCCAGTTCACTGTGTTATGGTGGAACTGTATCATTTGTGGGAGGAGGTATTTTTTTTTTTTTTTATTTGTTGGAAGAAGTATTGACTTTGGGTTAAACGGCCTAAGGACAGATTTAAGGTTAAGGTCCAACAAAAATGCATGCCAAGTCTGTAGGAATTTTACCTGTTTAACTGCCATTTTCTTGTGTTATTTTTTTTATTTTCTCATTTAAACAGGGAATGTCACATAATGGCACAATTTTTTGTAGGAGACGTAAGGGTTCAGTTATAATTTTAAAATTCTATGTCATTTTGATTTTACTTGTAAATGCAAATAACCAATTCCATTGTGTAGCTTCTTACTGCAGTCATTATACAATTTGGAGATTTTGCTTCATGCTGTAAACAATTAGTTTCAGTGTATAGCTGCATGGTGGGGGAACGGAGAGTTAACAACCTGTGACACAATAAGGAAGATAGGGTTCCTTGCAGGCAGCTTTAAATGTGCATTTTTCTGTGGTTTTAGTGTTGCAGTCAATTTCAAAATGCTCTTTACTACATCCTGTTTGTTTTACCTGTTGATGGAAATGTCTTTCTATAGTACTGTTGCAGTATTTTTCACTGTAGAGATCTCCTGCCAAGGATAGCCCAACGTCCGGCCAGTATACCAAAGTATTTAGATCTTGTATGCATGCCATATGTCACACTTATTCTCCCTGTAAAGGTGACATACGGACATAGTTACCCAGAACTTCTTTGCTGCCAGTCCGAATGTCATGATTGCTCAGCGGTCTGTAAACCCTTTTGCTGTGCTGAATACCTAGCCATCAGATAAGTTCCCCATTGTTTTTTTTTTCTTTTTTCTTTGGTCTTGTTACACTGGCCATCTGGAGTTCATGTCATTTACGAAGGGAAGTGTCAGTGTGGGAGGCATATTCCCCATATGGATCATCATGAACAGTGTCTTTTTTGTCTGGTTGCTTCCTACGACCATGTGTCCTGTAGCATTTGCAAAGTGTTAATACCCTAGACTCTTAGAAGTCATTTGTCTTCCATGGCCGTCTATCTTGAGAACCAGAGGCTTAAGCTGTAAGCCCAAAGTAAGGCGGAACCTCCTAACCTGAGGTCCTCTTAAGCAAGAAGGCCAAGAAATCTTGGCCGGATTCTTTGGTTGAACAGCCTCCAATGGACATTTCTTGAAGTGGGTGAAAGCTCTGTAGGCTGTCCAATGTCTGTCTGATTCTTGTGCCATGACCCTGTTGAAGGCTGGTATAGATGCTTCTTTTCACACATCCTCCAAATCTTTGCAGGCATCTGCTCCAGAAATTGAGGGTGAACTGCAGTGGATCGTCTCTTAGAGCCCTAGAGGGATTCCACAGATTCTGATCAGGTAAGCGGTTCCAGATACTTTTACTGAATGTCATCAAGGGTCAGAACTTCTAGTGTTTGTTAGGGTTGATATCCCTACTAACAAAAAGTAGAAGACTAAGCATACTTGAATATGCCCTAAGGGTCCTCCAAGGGAATTTGCAGAGTTTACTCAGGGCCTGTTCAATGCCTTAATGGCCCCTGAGGCCTCCCCAAGGAGTTTCTGTGATTACTCCCCCCTTGGACTTCTACTCCTTCCAAACAAGCTAGAGAACCTGATTCTACAGATTAAGGTTCAGAGTCTGATGATGAGTCCCTTTCCTACTCTTCCCAGATGTCTTTGCCTTTAACTTATGGTTTTGATGAAGAAGAGTCTGTACACCCTGAGTCTCCTTTTGAGGAATTGTCTTTTGGAAACACCATAGCTAGAGTGATTGAATACTTTAAGTGGAACTCTTGTCAAATGTGTTATATCCAGAAAAGGCATTATAAGCTGCTTCAGGTGGATACTCCTAAACCATCTGGAGTTCCTCCTTGGCTGCCTTTTTAGACACCTTTATAGCTGCCTGTAAGTCTCTTGATTCTCAGCCTCCTGCTCCAAAATAACCTGACAGGTTCTTTAAGGTTCCTGAGGATTGTCCATTTTTATTTAAATGTCCTTCTGCTGACCCTGCTGTGGTGTCACTCTCCTCTGACAAGTCTTCTAAACCTTTGCTCTCTTTCAAGGTTTTGCTTTCAGATAAAGATAGTAGGGCAATGGATAGAATTAAGAAGGGTTATACTGCTTCTGCTTTATCCTTTTGGGCCATCAATTATCAGACCAACATGACTAGATATGTTCTGGCCTTGATTGCACAAACTTGTCAGATTATTTCCAATCTCCTTGATTCAGAAGCAAAATCTTCTGCTCTATCTCTTTTAGGTTCTATCTTTTGGGTGGCTCATCACTCTAGCAGGTGTAGCTATGATGTTGCTGTTGCATCTTTCAGAGCTGCTGCCTTTGGGTCTGTCATGAGCCATTATTCTTGCCTTTGCCTGCTGTCCTTACCTGAAGATATTAAGGCCAAGTTGCTGGATGCTCCTTTGTATAAAAAAATCTTTTTGGGACTGATGCTGATGATATGTTTGTCTCTTCAGGAAAAAGGTGAAGCCTTCCAGCATCATAAACATATTTTTGTATCCCTTATCCTTATGTTCCAAAGAAACTATCCTATTACATCTGCTTTAGTTCACGGGCAGCCTTGTCAGACCACCAGAAGCAGGAAGGGTGGTCAGCGAGCTCCTCCTAAGTCTGTTCACACTGCTGTGGCTCAGAAGCCTACTTTAGGTTGGGGGGTGGCTTAATGGCTAAGGTGTTTGCCTTACAAACACAAGGTGCAAGGTTTGAGTCTCACAAGGGATAATTGGCTATGCTTAAAATGGCTCGCAAGGGCAATTAGCTTGGTACTAAGCCATGAACTATTAATATATTATTCTTTATCAGACAAGCCAGCTTCTCTTTGATCCCTTGGCCATGTTCCCTTGTCCGTTTGACTGTCCTGTTGTCTTCCAAACTGGCATATCATTACTTCAGATTCTTGGGTTTCTGTCTTTCATCCATCAGGGTTACTTCATGGTGTGCAAGTCTCTCCCTCCTTTTTCAGGGATTCCCCAACCTGCTGTGGAACAATGTCCTCATTTTTCAGCGATTCTTTGGTACCTATTGGATCAGGGAACTATTCAACCTGTCCCCCCTCCTCAGTAGGAAAGTGTCTTTTACTCCAGGATGTTTTGGGTCCCCTCAAAAGGAGGGCACTTAGAGAACTATTCTGGATCTCTCCTTGCTCAATAACTGTTCAAACCCTGTTTCCTCTTATTCTACCCCAAGCTTTTCTATACCCCTGGATTTGAAGGATGCTATCCTTCATATTCTTATTCATCTTCTTTTCAGGAAGTTTTCATGTTTCTCTGTTTCCTCCTCCTGTTTTCAGTTTTCTGCTTTGCCCTTTGGCATCTCTGTTGCCCCAAGCATATTCACAAAATGCCTAGCTCCTGTGATTGCCTTTTGCAGGCTCTAAGGCATTCAGATTTTTCCTTATCTAGATGACCTGTTGCTTCAGGTGCCTTTGTCCAGTCACCTGTTACAGGACCTCAACTTTCAAAAGTCTGTCCTGACTCCCTCTGAGGACCATGTGTATTTGGGTTGCTGGGTTCAGACAGTACCAATGTTAGTCTCTCTTCCACCTACAAAAGTTCTGTCTTTGAGTGTCTTCTTCCTCTTCTCTTCCTGCTATTTCAGCCAGTGAGTTTCTTTGAGCCCTGGGATTTATGGCCTATTCTATTCCAAAGTTCCCTCTTGCCAGACTGCACATGTGAACGCTTCAATGGTACCTCAAATCAGTTTGGCTTCGGCATTGCCACCCACTGGATTTCAGTGCGTCTCTCCTTCCTTGTCTAAAATGTGACTTCATATGGTGGATTGAGCTATTTTCTCCTCAACCCAAGTCTGCTCTTTCAGCCTCTGGTTCCTTCTCAAAAACTATTCACTGACATGCCAGACATGGGGTGGGGGGCTTCCTGTGGTCATCTGAAAGTCCAAAGTCTTTGACCCCCCCCCATCAAAGGTCAGACCATATCAATATCAAAGAGATAACAGCTCTAATTCTGGCCCTCCAGACCTTTCACTCTATGCTGTCTCCGGGCCCTCTGAAGGTTTACATGAGCTGTTAACACAACAGTGATATGGTATGGCAACAAGCAGGGGAGCACAAAGTCTTCTCTTCATGCCTGGGATCTGGCTTTCAATTATCAGTTAACTCTTCTTGCAGTGTATATTCCCTTGGAGCACTGTTTAGTGGCAGACACCTTGAGCAGGTCCAAAACACAGGCTCATGAGTGGATGCTTCACAGAGATGTGTTTCTGGACGTAGTCCATTGGTGGGGTATTCCTCGGTTACATCTTTTTGCCTCCCGTCTGAGCTGACTGCTCCTTTGTTTCTGTTCCAAAGAGCCATGCAATCTAGCATGGAAGATGGGACACCCTTTCTTTTCCTTGCAAGGGGCTGTTTCCCTATGCCTTAGTCCCATTCCTCTACTTGCAAGATTCATACAGAAGATTCAGTTGGTCTCCCCAAAGATCTTGTTAGTGACTCCCCTTTGGCCAATACAACACTGGTGCCCCCTCTTAATGCAACTGGGCAGTGGCAATCATCACACGTTACCTCACTGGTTGGACCTCCCTACACAGGACAAGGAGTCACTCATCCAGCCTCACTTCAACTGACACTGTGGGTGATAGTGTTTTGATTCCTTTTAGTCAGGTAACTAATTTCTGATTATGTGCTCAGGGTTGCACAGGAGGCAAGAACATTTGCAATCAGAAAGTCATATGTCCAAATGCCTGGTGCCATGCTCATAACCAGGATCCTTTTCACTGGGATCCCCTGGTTCTGTCCAATTTGTGTGAGTGGCTCCAGTCTGGCTTGGACTATTCTTCAGTAAAGATGCATTTGTTAGTTATTTCTGCCCGTCTGTCATTGGATTCTCCTTTGGCTTCTTGCTTTGAGGTCAACAGTTAATCAGTCTAGTCACATTCCTTCCTTTTTTGCTTCTCTACAGTCTGCCTCTGAGAAGGTTCTTTATACCTTGGATCTGCATAGACAGCTCTGGTATAATTTGGATAAAACAAAGGCAATTCACAAGTCTGAATACCTTTTTGTTTCTTTTATCCTAGGACTTTGGGTTTGTCTCCAAGCAAACCATCTCCTCCTGGATATTTAAGACCATTTCCTTTTCTTATTCCTTTCATGGCAAACGTCTTTCTTCTGTAAATGCACATTTTAATAGGCCGGTTGCCTCCTCTGGTGTATTTTTCAAAGGTTTGGACATCAATCTCATCCTTGAGGCTGCTACTAGATCCTCTGTTCATGTTTTCGCTAAGCTTTCTAAACTGGACGTTATTTCCAGGGCCAGAGAAGGTTTTGCCAGAGCTAGTCTGCATAGGTTTGTAAAGAGCTCCTCTGTGCCTTCCTCCCAGCTGCCATTTTGGCTGTTGCACTATTCCTTATATTGAAAGAGTACAACAGTGGGATGGAAGGACATAGTACAGTTGTGTAAAATCTTACCATAACAGTGGATGTCCTTCCATACCACTGTTGCACTATTCCTTATATTGGATGAGTACAGCAGTGGTATGGAAGGACATAGTACAGTTGTGTAAAATCTTACCATAACAGTGGATGTCCTTCTGTTCACTATTGCAGTATTCATTACCTCCCTCCATCTCCCTCTTTCCTAGCTCTTGTCCCTGTGCTTTTGTTGTCCTCCTGACTGAGGGGCAGTTCCTTCCTCTTTCCTTCCATCATTTTCCTTTTAGATGTGCATGTACGCTCTTGTCCCCAAGGGTATTTTCCTCTGAGGCAAATCAGTTCCAAGTGTTTGCGACCATCCATCACATTTATGATTTAAGCCTTAAGTGGGGAGCATGTGTGTGATGTATGACACCTATAAAGTCTAAAGACTTTGGTAGGCTGACCAGATGTTGGGCTATCCATATGTAAAGAGTACTGCAGCAGTGAAGAAAAGAGCATCTACTGTTATGCTAAAATTTTATACTACTGTACTTTTTATTGTATTTTCCGGGATAGAAAATTATTCTTCTACGAGAAGTTTACATTTTAACAGACTGTTATGAGATTTAACTGTACTTTTAAAAGGGAGCATACTTTTTTCCTGACAGTTTAAAAGTTGTTAAAACAGCTGAAGACTAGTTTTTCTCTGGAAAATTGTATTTAATATACTTTTCCAGCCCAAAAATGTAAAATAGTGATGTTATTCGTGTTTCACTGTTGCAGCATTACATTTGGGGTAATCTGCTGGCAGGTTGCCCTCAGTCGGCCTGAATAACAAAGTCTTGGATCCTGCGTCGGTTGCTGTCTCCTCTTCCATGATGTCAGGTCGTCAGGGGTATAATACATGCAGCCAATGCCATTTTATTCAGTCTTTCTTGCCGCGCGGTGCCAGAAGCAGTTTGCAAGTGCCGGTCGGCCGACTCCTGAAATTTTCACATTCGAGTTTCAGAACCGAAGTCTTAAACTAAACCTAAGTACCCTGTTGGGGAAACTTTTTCTTGCTCCTTACCGATGTCAGTAAAAGTTAATAATTGCATTTCTTGTGGGAAGCAAATACCTCATAAGGATTTTCATTTGTACTGTATTCCTTGCCTAGGCCCAGATCATAATGTGCCTTGCTGTCGGTTTTGTGCTAGATTTAACCAACGCACTATTAAGTGTTGGTATATTTTTGCTTCAAAATATTTTGGATCCAGATTTAATTACCCTGAAATGTCGTCGGTTAGCAATCCGACTACCGGAGTTCACAAATAACGCAAAGAAAAAGACAGAGACAGACCGAGGTCCAAAACCAACGACGAAGTTTCTCCTAAGTCAGTCGCCAATTCGCCAGTACTCAGTGAGGTGCTTTCGCAGCCCCTGATACTGATACTTTTGAGTCGCAGGCCTCTACCGAGACCCATGTGGAGTCCGGTATGCCGTGAGATTCTCAGAGTATTGAACCCGCGGATGTCTCTCCTTTGGATGGGTCTGAAGCCGCTGTGCAGGCACTGGCTTCCAAGGGTGTTTTCAGGCCTCAACATTTTTATATAAAAGTACGCCAGCTTCAAAAACAAGATCAAAAACATCTTCTAAGTCTAAAAAAACAATGCATGAGCCATGTGGTCAGGCCCCTATGCCTAAAAAACAGATGATCAAAATGGCTGAGGACTTAATTACCTTGATCAGGGGTTCCCAACCCCCCCCCCCCCTGCTAAGAGGCCTAGGCAAGACACTGATTATGAATCTTTTTAGATCAGGTTTCCATTTCTTCGGATTCCTCTTGGATTCAGATGCAGAAGAATCCATCCCATCTGCATCTCCTCCTGAGGATTATTCTTTTGGTGAAACCTTGCATACTTTAAGGGAACATTTTCATTGGGAGAGTCAGGATTTCTCTGAATCAAAAAAAAAAAAAGGCTTGGGGATTTCCTTCTCCTTCCTCAGCATAGGCCTTTGGCTATACCTCCAGTATTAGACATTGTTGGTGATGTGTTTTCGGAATCAAGCATGGCTCCTGATTCCCTACCTCCGGCTCCTAGTAAGCCAGACAGATATTACAGGGTTCCTGACTCCCACAAATTTATATTCAAAAAGCCTGCTGCTGATCCTGAGACTATCTCACAGGGTCTCAAAGGTGTAAAGGCCTCTACAGCCAAAAATCCTACCCCCTTTGATAAAGATTCCAGGGCGCTGGATAGATGGGGAAAGAAGGTTTATATGTCTGCAACCTTGGCAATTAGGGCCTTAAACTGCCAGTTTCATATGCTTAAATATCAGCAACATGTCATGGGCTTATTGAAACAGAAAATGATGTTGATTTCTGATTGTGTGGAAAATAGTTACAGGAATTATTGCATGCAGCAGAACAGGTGGGAAAGCATATTTTGCAATGTGGTTTTGATTCCTTGAAGGCCTCTTGCAGGGCCGCAGTTACTGGATCTGTGATTAGAACGCATGCCTGGCTCAAGGATCAAAATCTGCCTAATCTATGTTAAAGCTAAATTATTGGATGCCCCTTTACAGCATGATACTCTGTTTGGTAATAAGGCAGAAGAGGTTTTAAAGAAAATGGAAGACAAAGCTAAATCTATGCAAACTGTAAAATATTTCTTACAAGTGCAGCCACCCAGGTTCAGTCGGCACTGGCCTACTAAAAATTTGTCCTTTCATTTGTCCAACAGAGCCTCTCAAGGTAAATCCAGGCATTCAAAAAGTTCTAGATACCAATCTCAGGGTTCTTACAGATCAAAGCAATGGGGTGCCTCCACCTCCAAATCTGGAGGAAACAAAGCACAGCCCTACAGTAAGCAGTCTCAATGACTTCCCTCTACCTTCACCAAGCACTTATCTTTTGGCAGCCCCCTTGGGGGGAAAATTAGCACTTCATGCTCAAAATTGGCAGTTAATTACCCAGGACAAGTGGGTATTAAACATAGTATCCCAGGGGTACAGATTTCATTTCCATACTTTGCCAGTTCCAAACGGTTGGCCAGATCTGCCACAAAATCAATGGGCAGAGGCTCAGAAGCAAGTTACGTCCCTCATGGATATGGGGGCTATTCAGCAAGTACCAGAACAGGAAAAAGGACAAGTTTTTTATTCAAGACTGTTCCTGGTACCCAGAAAAGGCAATGGCTGGCGTCCAATACTGGACTTATCGATTTTGAACACCTTCCTGGACATTCCAAAATTCAAAATGCTGACTTTACAACAGTTGCTGCCTATGCTGGGCAGGAACGCTTGGTTAGTGACTCTAGACTTGAGGCATACCTGCATATCCCAATAAGGGAATCGTGCAGAAGACACCTCCGCTTCAAGGCAGGTTTTTTGCATTACCAATTCTCTGCACTGCCCTTTGGCTTATCTACTGCACCCAGGGCGTTTATAAAGTGCCTGGCACCAGTAATTGCATTTTGCAGACAAAGAAGCATACAAATGTATCCTTACCTGTACGACTGTCTCATTCAAACAGAGAACAAGGACATTCTTCTTCAACATCTGGCGTTTGTAAAAAGGCTTCTAACATGCCTAGGGTACACAATAAACGAAAAGAAATCACAACTGGTACCCTGTCAAATAAATACATTCCTGGGTGCAAGCTTGAATACAACTGCCCAGATGGCTTACCTTACGCCAGATAAACAAAGGCAACTGACAACATACTTCAAACAGATGGCAACAAAAAAACAGTTATCTGCAAGACAAATAATGCAGGCTTTGGGGTTCATGGCATTCTGCATTCTACTAATTCCATATGCAAGACTGCATATGAGAAAACTTCATTGGTGCCTAAAAAGTTTATGGAGTCAACATCGTCACAGTCTGGAAACAATGATTCCTCTCATCCCCTGCCTACAACAGGAGTTTCTTTGGTGGGCAGAGACATGTCACCAAAACAAGGGACTGTCATTTGCTCTACTCTCTGCCACCCAAACCCTAACTACAGATGCATCAGACTATGCTTGGGGGGCCCACCTGGCGGGGAGATGCATTCAGGGCATATGGAGGCCAAAACAAATGCAGCTGCATATCAACATGAAAGAGATACTAGCTGTTCAGAATGCTCTGACAGCCTTTGAAGGACTTACTTCATCCAGCACAACTACTGATAAAAGCAGACAACACCACGGTTATGTCGTACATAAACAAGCAGGGGGTTCACATTCCTACCCCCTTTGCAGACTAGCCATGGCATTGTGGAACACAGCCTTGACTTACCAAGTACATGTTCAAGCTCAATTCCTGCCAGGAAAACAAAATACTCTGGCAGAAGACCTAAGCAGAAATCTTGTGGACCCGCATGAGTGAAAACTGGATCCACAAATCTTCAACATGGTAACACAGAAATGGGGGAGCCCAGACATAGATCTATTTGCCTCTCCCCAAAATTATCAACTGGACAAATTCTGCACAAGGACTTATCACAGACAAGCATGGAAAGTGGATGCCCTATCCTTCAGTTGGATAAACCTATCCGTCTTTGCCTTTCCCCCTCTGCCTCTTCTCTCCAAGGTCTTACTAAAGGTCAAACAGGAAAAAACAAAAATGATCCTAATTACTCCGGACTGGCCTCGCCAGCACTGGTACCCAATTCTAAGGAATATGTCTCAACTCCCTCCTTGGTACTTGCCTCAAATACCTCATCTATTGTCTCAGCAGAACAATCAAATTCTGCACACTCAGCTCCAAACTCTGAACCTTGCAGCATGACTTATCATTTAATTATTCAAACAACACCCCTCAGTAAATCTGTGATGGACGTCATTTTGGAAGCCAGAAGGCCTAGTACTAGAAAATCTTATGCTGATAAATGGAAGAGATTATGTGCTTGGAACCAAGCACAAGGAACAGACACAGCAAAACCAAACATCCCTCAGATTTTACAATACTTGACTGAGATGCTTGACAAGGGCCTATCTTTTTCTTCAATAAAAATCCATGCCTGTGCCATCTCGGCTCATTACAACACAGAGCCTCTCATCTTTTCTCATCCTCTGCTAAAACAGTATCTTAGAGGGGCCAAAAATTTAAGGTCTTCCAGAAGATCACCAACTCTGTGCTGGAAAAACTCACCCTGCCTCCTTTAGAACCAGCAGGTATTGCAGTTATAAAATTTTTATCTTGGAAACCAGCTTTCCTTTTGGCAATCACTTCAGCAAGAAGGGTTTCAGAACTACAGGCTCTCATGGCTGTGGAGCCTTTTATTACATTTTACCCGGACAGGGTGTCCCTCAGGACCAATCCTTCCTTTATGCCTAAGGTGGTATCCAGTGTGGCTCTTAACCAAACTATTCACCTGCCAACATTTTACACAAATCAACACATTAAGGGGGAGCAGATTCTGCATTCATTGGATGTACACAGACAACTAATATTCTACTTAAACAGGACCAAATCTCTAAGAAAGTCTGAGCAACTACTGGTGGCATGTGCTTCAGGATCAGAGGGGAAGGCTATATCAAAGCAGACTATTTCTAAGTGTATAAGCCACTGCATTAGTTTCTGCTACTTGCAACATGGCAAACCTGTGCCCAAGGGAATCGGGTTGCATTCCTCTAGGGCTGCCTCTACCTCAGCAGCCTTTTTCAGAGGAGTTCCAACCAAAGACATTCTAGAAGCTGCTACTTGGAGCTCGGTTCATACCTTCACAAAGCATTATCACTTGCCTCTCTTCTCCAAATCCAGGGCAGGCTTTGTCACTGCAGTTCTGCAGAGCCTTATAGCCTCTCCTAATGCTATTTAGTTCCATCCTCCCATGTATAGCTTTGGGATTATACCCAAATGTAATGACTGCAACAGTGAAACATGAAGAAGATAGTTCAGTTGTGTACATTTACCATAAATGTAGATGTTCGAGTGTATTCACTGTTGCAGTCCGAGTTACCCACCCGCCATCCCCCTTTTCTATAACTTATTTTTCCTTCACTATATTCTACAGCCTTTGTGGTGTATTTGCTTTTAGATGAAGGTAAAGTTTATGTTGCATTTACATATATTGCAGTTTATTTATATATATATATATATATATTTTTTTTTTTTTGCTCCCCATATGGGGGGCACCTGACATCTGGGGCAAGAAAAACTGAATAAAATGGGGTCAGCTGCATGTTTTATACCCCTGACGTCATGGAAGAGGAGACAGCAACTGACGCAGGACCCAAGACTTTGTTATTCAGGCCGACTGAGGGCAACCTTGAGGGCAACCTGCCAGCAGATTACCCTAAATGTAATGACTGTAACAGTGGATACACTCGAACATCTACATTTATGGTAAGTGTACACAACTGTACTTTTTTTACTATGTTTTTAGTGGGAAAAATGGCTTTTTACAGCCTTCTGCTGCTTGCTTTCCCCAGGAAAGAGGAACTCTTTTTGGCTTGACCATTGAATAAACTGCCGGTTTCACAGTTGGATTTTTGCCACCATAGCAAACTTGTAATATGTCTCATCTGCAGTTGGGTTACTCTGCCGTGTCCAAAGCTGGTTCCTCAGACCACTCATCTTTTACCCCAGCTCCCACTAGTGTAGCTCCTACAGCCACAATGGGCTGCAGTAAGTGTTGTCCCCTTGACTGTTGGTGTCCTTTTAGTGGGCAGCAACTCTTGTCGATCCTGGGAGAAGGGGCAAGGAAGTCTTCCCTGTTTAGTCAGAATATTGTGCCCATCCTTGAGAAAGCTGCTGTTACCATTAACAATCTTGTTGACCCCAATTTTCCTGTAAAAAGGAACCAAAGACTAAACATGTATTTAATCTTCTACGCCTCCCCTATCGTAACTCACCTCCAGCCAAACCTTCTCTCCAAACTAGAACAAGTTTGCAGTAACATAGCCAGATTCACCAGTAACCAGCCTGATAAATCCCATCATTGCCTTGCCCTGAAACAGCTTCAATAGCTAGGATTCCCCCAGCTCTTACTACTTGCTGCTGACACACTCCCTACTCAACAAACCACTAGCCTGCCCATCACTTTCTACCTTAGTATCCCCTTATACCCCAACCCGGCTCTTCGTAGTTCGCCCAGCACCTTCTAGACATCTGTAAACCCAACAAAACTTATGGTAAACTCCTCTGTAAATACTCTGTGATCCTTGGTGTGGAATAGGCAACCACCTCACACTCGTAGCATCACTAGTTCCAGCTGCTTTAAAACTAAGGTCAAGCACTACTTTCTGAACTCAAAAACCTCTCCTTGCCAAAATCATCCATAGTCTGCATTTTCCTTTTTCTTAGGTTCATAAGTAAGTACTGGGCTATCTTGCCCAAGGGCATTTATAAGCCTAGCCAGAATGTGTTGGCTTTTGCCACCCCCTTAGATTAGTTCCCTGTGCCTCTGTCCAGCAGAGCCATTAGTTCCCTGCGCCACTGTCCAGCAGAGCCACTGCAGTGATCCCCTGGGTAAATTTTCTGTTTCCCATCCACCCATCAAGGTTTCTCTTGAAGAGTGTTAGGGAGGGGCTCTGCCTGATGTATATTGGTATCCTGTTCCAAAACATGGGGAGTCTGTGGGATAGGAATCTATCCCTCCAGCATGTCCTATTTATCGTTGTGGTGAGGTTTATATCTCTAGAGAGTGTGGCGCTCCAGGATTTGTTTTTTTAGGTGGAGCATGTCCATCAATTCTGGGTTGGACATGGCCTTGTATGTCAGGCAGAGATCACCTCTGAGTAAGCGGTATGCAACCGAGTACAGCTGGAGTTTCTTGAGTTGGGCTGCATAGGGCATCTGTTTGAGGCCAGTAATCCTCTTGGTGAGGTACTTTTGTGGTCTTTCCAGCTGTTGCAGGTGTCTTGTAAGGTACATCCAAAATGGGGCGTTGTATTCTATGATGGGTCTAATGAGTGATGAGTAGAGGCGCACAATAACCTCTTTTGTTCTAGATGCGAACCCTTTTGTGATTAGGTGGGCCACATAGAAGGATTTTCTAACCATCTTGGCAATATGATTATCAAAGGAGAGATTACAATCTACTTGGGCCCCCAGATCCCTTATTACATTTTTTGTATTTAGGGGACTACCACCTATGTGGTAGTTCGCGGGTACTTTGTTTTTTCCAAAAGGGATGACTATGCACTTTTTGACATTTAGCTTGAGGCCATGATTTTGATACCAGATATCCGTCTCAGTGAGACCCATCTGGAGGGTGTCTGTATCAGCCGGAAAATTAGTTATGGCCCCTAGTTTGCAGTCGTCTATGAACTTGGTCAGCCATTGTCCAATGCTTGCCTGTACCTCTGAGAAGTATATACCGAACAGGAGGGGTCCTAGGACTGAACCCTGGGGGACGCCACTTGTAACCAGTTTAGAGTCGGACGTAGAGCCTGCAACTCTCACCATGTGAGTTCTATCCATGAGCCAGTTGGCAACCCATTTTGTGACGTAGGGGTTTATGTTCAAGTTGGTGAGCTTGTCTATAATACTAGAATGGGTAATGGTGTTGAAAGCCTTTGCGAGGTCTAGGTAGGCTGTGTGGACCTCCTTTCCCTCATCTAATGCCTTGGTAACCATCTCAAAGAAGTCCACCAGGTTTAGAAAGCATGATCTGCCCTTAACAAAGCCAAACTGAGTAGGGTCCAAGGTTTGGAGGTTCCCAATGTCTCTGTTAATGAGTTCCATGATGATGCGTTCCATAGCCTTGCAGACCAGGCTAGTCAGGCTTATGGGGCGATAGTTCCCGGGGTCTGTTGTGGCTCCACCTTTGTGGAGTGGGATAACTGTTGCTGTGCGCCACTCTGTGGGTACATAGCCTGTAGAGAGGCTGAGTTTGAACAAGTGTGTTTAGGTGAGGGGTTAGTTCATTATGGAGCTCTTGTAGGGCACAGCCTGGGACACCGTCCGGTCCCATTGAAACTGTGTTTTTGGCTTTGGATAGGGCTGTTTTAACCTGTGTGTTGGTGATTGACAGGGCCCTACATTCTTCTGGTATGGTTATAGGCCCTTTAGGGAGTGAGAGGGGGGTTAAGTTTGTACTAAACCTGTCTGTCAGAATGTTGGCAATATCAGTCAGTTCAGTGTATTTTGTGCCATTCTGCACTATCTCAAAGCAAATCTGAGAGTTTCCACTTCGGTTCTTGATGTAGCTAAATAATGCTTTGTGGTTATCTTTGGAGTTATTGGCAATTTTTCTTTCAAAACTAGCCTTGGATGATTTAATGAGGGATCGTAGTTTCTTGCTGATACTGATCAGGGATGTCTTTCCTTCTTGGGATTTTACTCTTTTCTGTACTAGTTTCCTCCTTCTGTTGTTTAGCTTGTTTATGGCAGGGGTCCACCAGACTGGTTTCCTTTCGTTGGAGGAGGGAGTCTTGGTTTTACTTGGGATAGCACGATCCATGCATTCCTGCAGAGGCTCATAGAGTGCCTTTGTAAAGGTTTCAGCAGCTTGGACAGCATTGTCCTTTAGCATGGGGGCTGTGAACCTTTCCACCTCAGTCTTAAGTAACGTGAAGTTTGCTTTTGAAAAGTTTTTCATGGTGGTTTCCTTGATTGGGGGTGGGGGTGGAATGTGGATATCCAGAGTGATTGGTCTATAGTCTGATCTAACCAGCGAGGTGTTGACCTCCGGTGTAGAACACCGGTTGCCCATGTTGGTAATGACCAGGTCCAATATGTTGTTTCCTCTGGTGGGGGTGTTGACCAGTTGATCCAGGGCTTTCGAGTTTATAAATTCTAGGAAGCATTGGGCAAGGGAGTTAGTACTTGAGTAGTTCTCCCAGTTTATGTTTGTGTATTTGAAATCACTCAGTATTAGGGTGTTTAGTAGGACCTTCATATTTCCCAGTGTCTCCAGAAATGCGAAATGGGGGTCCTGGGCCATGGTGGGTGATCTGTAGGAAGCTACAATTTGGATTGCAGTTTTGCCCATTGTTAGTTGCACATGGATGATCTCTGATGCACTACTACTTGTCTGCATCTAATAATTTAATGACTAATCTGCTCACTAGACAATACCGTATTATGCTACTTGGGAAAGATATGTCATTATTGTAAATACTTAAATGTACTAGTTCTATTTAGTTCATTTTACTTTATTTTTATTACAGTTATTTGTTTTATCTGATTTTGCATATGTAATTTTTGCTTATGTTGTGTTGCTGCACTGTTTTCCTTTGGTTTTGTATATTGCCTACTATGTTATCTGTTTGTTTGTATTGCTGGAGCTTTTCTCCTCAGGTCTCCACTGAAAACAGGCCATTGGCTCGGCTGGACTAACTTGGTTAACAAATGTCAAATAAATCATACTCATATTGCCCAGGACAGGAACAGGTTATTAGATTTGGCTCAGAGTCTAATTCAGGTCATTGATCCTTATTATAAGGCCTTTTCTGGTAAAAGCAAAACCCACACACGACCTCAACCTGGTCTGTGCCATCAATAGGACTTATTGGCAGGACAGATTTGTGTCCCAGAGACTCCCCATTTTGTGGAATAGACTCCCTCTCCATGTAAAGCAGAGTACCTCATTAAAACATTTTAAGCACAACCTGGATAACTGGATGGGGAACAGAAAATACATACCCTGGGATTCTACCTGTGTCCCTGCTTGACAGTGGCATAGGGTGCTGACTTGTTGGAGCATGGGCTAAATTATTGACTAGGCTTATAAAGGCCTCGGGGCCAATAGCCTAGTAACTTCATATGATCCTATGGTGCCTCTTCCTGAACAGATTCAAGATTTTGAATCTAGACAGGAAGATGACTAGACAAATGCAGGATTTTCTCCTCTGATATCGGATTCGGATTCAGATTCAGAGGAGAGAATGGTATCTTATTTCTAGAATATGCCAGTGCTTTCAGTGGGCAAACACTATGGTTACTCAGTCCCTCAGTAAATACTGTGAGCTATTGTAAATGTAATTTCCAGAACCTTCCCCTATTCCTCCTTTGCTATCAGCATTGTGGGATATGTGTGGGTCAGTGCCTGAAATTTTCCTGATAGTCAGCTGGCTTCCCCTAAAATCTCAGACAAATTTTAGAAAGTTCCCCAGTCTTTTACTTTTACTTTTTTATTTATATTTTTATAGTACGTAAAAATCTACTGCCAATCATTAGCGGACCGGAGTTCCGCTGTGGCGACCCCTAACCGGGAAAAGCCGAAAGACACAAACAATTTATATTTTTGTATTTTTTTCAGTGGTGGAGTACTGATCTCCATGGACCATTTTCAGACTTGCTCTGGGAGCAGTTATCTGTTAAGTGACTTGCTCTAGAGTCACACAGTTAGGCACTCCTCTCAGGTCTAACTCAGCAGCTACAGTTTTGGTTAATCCTGCTGCTGCTAAACATTTAATTCCAATCTGACAGAAATGGTAAAATAATTGATAAATATGGTAACATTTATGCACCTTTGATTTTCAGAATTTTGAATTGTTAGGTTCATATGTTGAACTTTATTCTGACTAATTGTGAAAGTATGAAGAATTCTTTGTCTACAGAGAAATCTAGTTTAAATAGCTTAATTTCTTTTACATAGGTCACAACTTATTGTTTAAAGAGTGTGTATGACTCTGTTGACACTTCTTTCAGATCTATGGCCACTGGTACTGTTTTGAGGAGATTTGCCTGGCTGCATTCTCAGAACCTCCCAGATATGAAAAATTGGATGTTAAATTCTCCTTTGGATAGAGATTTAGTTGTTTTTTTCCATTGCTGCAGAGGTTGTCAAAATGTGATGAGAAGGGTAAGCTGAGTCAGAGAATCTCGCAGATTTTTCAGCCCTCCTTTTTCAAATTTTCCAAGGGATTCTCTACCCCATTGTCCAGTTTTGGCAAGAAGCAATAAGCAGTCTCAGCAAAATGCTGGTAAACAGACATTTAAGAAGCAGTTCCAAGGGGGTTACAAAAAGAAAATGGAACCTACCAAAACAAAGGTCATAATGCCTGCTTAAGGGACTATGCCCCCCCACCAACGCATCTTGGCAGTTCCCTTTCCCTTCTAGAAAGTCTGAATATCCACTTCTATCTTTGGCAACGGATAGTTTCAAACAAATGGATTCTGAAGATCATTCATCTAGGTTAGAGATGTCAGTGGGAAGAAATTCTAACTTTTTGGGAGTAATACCTCATCTACCAGACCCAGACCCCCTGTATTTTCCTCTTGTCATTCAATATATGTTGTCTCAGGGAGTGATAGTGCCAGTTTCTCCTACCCATTTTGGGAAATGTTTTTATTCATGTGTTTCTGGTGCCAGAGAAAGAAAATGCTTGGAGACAAGCTCTGGTTCTTTCTTCTCTAAATCAATTTTGTGATGGTGCCTAACTTCAAAATGCTGTCACTTCACAACCCGTTACCTCTTCTTCCTCATTTAAGTTTTCTTGTAGCATTTGATTTAAAAGATGCTTATTATTGCATCCCTTCTTATCCATATTTCAGGCATTTCTTAAGGTTCTGTGTACATTCTGCCAAAGCTTCCAAAGCTCAGATTCCCTCCCACTACCTCTCTGTGGGTATGATAGAGACCAATCACCCATCAGTACAAGGGACTGCCTTAAAGACCCACACATAACCATTTAGTTTTCTAGTGCCATAGTTAGAGAAGAGTCCCTTGGGACACTGCTGGTTACTCGGCAGGGGGGGGTTAACCCTTCATACTTGTTTTATGGCCATTTGTGAATGTTTACTCAAGTTTCTGTACTATGGTAATTTTACTACAGTTCTAATCATTACCTTGTGCTCCCGGAGTTGCGAGTTTGTTGTGCCTGTTTTCTGTTGATTAAAAGCTTCATTTGGGAGTTTTGACAGGAAAACCTGTCGATATTGCAGTTTTTTCCCTTTGGTATTATTATTTTTGAAATAATTGATCAGGATTACAACAGTTTGTTTTTCATTTAAATTACAATTTTGGCATAATTTTGTATGTTAAACATGTCTGACTACATTTTTTCATAAGTCATTTTTACTTCTCGTCTATAACTGTTTTATGCTGTTTCAAATCATTTGTGACACCTTTTTTTAATACAAAAAATTGGTAGACTTTTGTTCATGTAAATATTGTGGTTTGCACTGTTATTGAAACTGCTGTCATTTTATTCAGTGCAGTGCTCAGAATGTTATCCTTGTAGAAATTGATTTCAGAGTGGTATTTAGAGGGAGAATAGTGGGATTTGTTCATTTTTACAGGGCTGATTATGCAGTCATTATTGATATTGGTCTGGCTAGTTTTTGTGTCCACCTACTCCATCTACTCTTTGTTCACCTAAAAACCATAGAAGTGAATCAAGCAATATGCTTCAGCCTACAGCTTGTCACTCCACACTAACCTTTGGGAGGCTGTGCAATGGTACCACCCCGTAGGAACGTGTCTGAACCTCTTCTCATGCACACTTGTGAACTTCCACCACAACAGGGGGACCTAGAGGCCAAAGAAGGCAAGTGGTACCATTGCATGGTTCAGGTACAGGATGATCAAACTCTTTAGGTGCAAGGGAAGTCAGCGGTATAGAATCTGTTGCCAGTGGTGACACGTCTCTCTGCAGGGAATCGCCCACTAGTGTACTGCTTGCAAAAAAGAGACAGAAGATCCACCATGTTATAGAGCAACAGTTTTGACTGTGTTTTTGCTAAGCTGGTGGCTATGGCTAAATCCATTATTTAGTCCATTTATTACAGGATGAAAACCTGAGTTATGAGTAATGCTGGCAACTCCCATACCCATTCAGCCACCCAAGGATCTTGATTTGGAAGGGGATCTGGATCTGAGGTATCATAGTCTCATCAGTCAAGTTCCTCAGACAACAAATAGTGTCATAAACCCCAAAGGATATTTTCCTTTTCCTAAATGCTTGCTGGGTTTATGGATGTATTCATTTGGGTGCAATCATGAGCTTCCCCCAAGATCAGCAGAGTATATGACCTTTTGGCGGATGAAGCTCTACAAGTGACAAGCTTCTCTTAAGCCTATTAAAGAATGTTTTTAAGAAATCTGTCTAAAAAAGTGCTTAGAAAATTCAGGGTGTCCTCGGCCATGCCAGCCTCCAAGCGACCTTGTTTATTGACCCTGCCATTGTGCCCTTAGTGACCCTTGTCAAGAAAAAAAGCAGGTCATCAAACCCAGTTCTTCAACATAAACTGGGACAAGTGTCTCAAGGTTCTCTGCTCGAGAGGGGCACAGGAAATTATCTTTCTTGGCTGGCGTAAGCCAGGGAACCTTGTTGGCTAGGCTTACTTAGGCCCTTGGGAGTTGAATCTCAGGAAAGAAGCTGGTGCAGTCCAGGATGGTAGCTTTTGAAGTGTTTATATATCAGTGTTATATTTGGAAGTTTGTGTTGAGGTGTACGTGTAGTTATAGATTGAGTTTGCTGCATTGTTATATCAAAGTGATTGTGTCCAATGTTTCTCAACTGTCTAAACATGCTTTAAAGAGTTCCTTGGAGTGGGATTATACTGCTTCTAGAAATGTAATGTCATTGGTGGTGGTAAGGATGTATACTTGGTTGCATAGTCAAAAGTTTTCTGATGAGTTAAAAAAAAATGAGATATGAATGCTCCATTTGATTCTGATTGTGTGTTTGGTGTAGCAGTTAATGAGGTCTTAAAGCACTTTGATGACAGAGGTAAATTGATGTAAGGGGTGTCTAAAATGTTCCATAGTCACAAGTTTCATGCCAATAACCTAGATAATTTTCAGAGTCCCATCAAACAGAAATCCTAGCTGAACAAAAAACAAAGCACCAAAAGGAAATGGCAGGATGAGAACTCCACCAAACGTAACAAGGTGTTTCTTTCCTAAAAAAGATAACTGACCTTCAAGCCTATGACTGTGCTGAGGCTCTACACACGTCATTTCCATGTTTCCGTCCAGGTACCCTGTCTCAGAAGTTAGCTCTTAACAAGGCAGTCTGGCCATCAGTGGTCTCCAGTAAATGGGTGTTCAACATCATAGGCAGAGGATACAGGTGGCAGTGGAAGAAACATCTGCCATTGGGGGGGGGGGGGAGTCCCCCCCCCCAATACAGCCAGACAAGACTTTGTTATTCTCTCCTGTACTGAGGCACATACTCAACTCGGGGGGTCATACAGCCAACCCCACTTTATAGAGAATGAAAGGTTTTTACTCTAGAATTTTCCTTGCTAAACCTATCCTTTCTTAATACTTTTATCAAGGTTCCCATGTTCATGATGCTCACTTTGCAGACAGTGCTTTCTTTTCTTCTAGACCAATGCTTCATTGTGACCCTGGACTGGAAGGATGCATGTCCTCATATCACTATGGAGCATCTCTTTAGGAGATATCTTAAGATTTGTTATGTCTGGTTCACACAATCAGTTCTCTGAATTATACTTTGAGCTGTCCACTGCACCTTGAGTGTTTATGAAATGCCTGGCTCCTGTACATGCTCACTTCCAGACTCTTGGTAGTTACATTTTTCTTTACTAGGGCAACTTGCTGATCTATGCTGAGTCTGTATCCATGTATTTGGAATCACTAGAAAAGGTCTTGATATTACTCTCCTAGCTATGGTTGAATTTGAACCTTCCAAAGTTGTGGCTGACACCCTCGCAGCGATTCATTTTCCTGGGGTGCTTAATCAACAGAGTCAAAAGAATGGCCTTTCTTCCTGAAGACAAGATCCTGTCTTACTAATATTTCAGGAATTCTGCAGGAGGACCATTGCAACGATAAGAGGACCCCTGTTAATTCTATGATTGATGCCATCCATGATTCTCATAATACCACTGGCCTGTCTCCACATGAGAAAAACTTCAGTGGTATGGGTAAAATTGTCGGACCCAACACTTACATTCCAAGTAAGCCCAGTTGCTGGTGCTGGACTTCATTTGATGAGTGTTACAGTGGTGGAAAGCACAGTTGAGTATTAATCCATTTTCAACCCGCCTGTTTCAACAGAGTCTGTCCAGCAGATCATCTCACTTTGCTAAGTGTAGCCACTTGGAGGCCCAAGGATGCATGGAAGGACATCAATATCAAGGAAATGTTGACAGTGATCCACACATTGAAAGTTTTTCACTACCTATGGGACTCCTGGGCCTCTTCTTGGAGTTGCAGGCAGCACTGCAGTGATGTGGTACCTCAACAAACAAGTGCATACAAGGTGTTACCCTTTGTGCTGGTTGGCAGTAATGGTCTGGGAGCTGGCTTTACAGCATTCTCTGACTCTTCAAGCATCATACATCCTGTCAGAACAAAACATTGTGGTAGACATACTAAGTAGATCCTGGGCAGTCCTGTATTAGTGACTCAAGGCAGTAGTGTTCCAGGATCTATTTCAAATTTGGGGAATGCCTGAAATAAATCTGTTTGCTTCTTTCAAAACAGGTAGCTGGAAAGATTATTTTTCAGCCATCCTTGCAACCATGCTTGGAGGACAGACATATTCTTCACTTCAATAAGAATGTTACTGTATACGTTTCCAGTGTGATTCACAAGGTACTTCTAAAGATTCAGAAATAAATGCCAAAGATCATTTTGATGACTCCCTAAAGGCCCAGGCAGTATTGGTTCTCCATTCTAATGGTATTGGCCCGGGGCAGTTACCACATGCTTTGGAGCAACTACAGTCTGGATGATTCAACCTTGACTCCATTAGGTTCTTTTTTTCTTGAGGATGTGTAGCAGGTGTTAAAGGATGCCAGAAAAACAACTACTAGAAAATCTTATGTTTATAAATGGATGAGGATTTTCTAAGTGATCTCTACATGAGAACAGTGGGTCCCTTGATGTTAACATCCATCTGTTGTTGGAGTATTTGTGAGCAATTTCAAGATGGCTTATTCTAATGCATCCATTTAGTGTCCATTTCTGCTTTTCTGCCAGCGGATCCCCTCTTTCTTTTCTTTGGTAAGGCATTTCATCAAAAGAGTATTACATATGAGAACCCCTCATAAGCAAATTCTTCCTTTGTGGGATTTCAGCCATGCTGTGGAAAAATTGACCTTACAACTTTTTGGGCATGTTGCAAAGGCTGATCTGAAACTCTTAATGTAGAAAACTGTTTTGCTTATTGCTCCGATATCTACAAGGCAAGTGTTTGAGCTGCAAGCTGTCATGGTTGGAAAATCTCACCTTATTTTCCACAGGGATAGGGTTGTGGTAACACAATACTCTCTGTCTTGTTGAAAGTGGTGTCAGAATTCAATCTCAGTCCATCAACCTCACTGTGTTCTTCCCCAAACCCAAGCTTGAGAGAGGGAATTCTCCACACCTTGGAAGTGAACTGGAAGCTCAGGTACTACGTTGACAGAACAAAACACTTCAGAAAGACTGAAATTCTTTTTATTTCCTAAGAAGGGGTACATTTTCAAAGGATACAGTAATGCATTTTTTGGCATTAGTTTTAGTCCATGATTGTGGCACCAGTTATTTGAGACAAACCTTCCTGTAGGATGGCAAAGTCATTTGGGGATTCAGTGACTGCTCCTGGGTTGCAGTCGTATGCAAATTTAGCCATCCAGAGCCCTTTGATATTTGCTTTTACTTCAGAAAAGTAGATGCCAAAACAGGAGAGCTCCTAACACAGAACCTTGTGGGACTCCAGTGGTGACTAGCCTCTTTATAGAGGTAACATCCCCTATTTTGTTTTCTGCATCTGTGAGCCCCGTTGGCGGTTCAGCGGTGACATAAGGGTTTATTCCCAGTTTAACTTTGCCTGAGTGGAACATTGTGTCAAAAGCTTGGCCTGGTCAAGATATGTGGTGTGTACTGTTTTACGTTCAGCCATTGCTTTGATGACCTTTTCAAAAAAATCTACTAGTTTGTGTAAAAATGACCTGCCTTTGACAAATCCAGACTGAGACAGGTCTAGTGTTTGGAGGTTCCCTATGCCCTGACTGATTAGTTCCACAGTAAGTTTTTTCCATGGCTTTGCATATGAGGCTGGTCAGACTTATGGGCTGTAATTACTTGGGTCTGCAGAAGTTCTTCTCTTATGCTGGGGAATGACTGTAGCTGATCTTCGTGCTTCACTGTTGCACTCATTACATTTGGGTAATCTGCTGGCAGGTTGCCCTCAGCTGGCCTGATTAACAAGGTCTTCGGTCCTGCGTCGGTTGCTGGCCCTTCTTCCATGACGTCAGGTCGTTAGGGGTATAAAACATGCAGCCAATGCCATTACATCAGTCTTTCTCACTGCGGTCGGCCGACTCCTGAAATTTTCTTTTTCGAGTTTCAGAACTGAAGTCTTCAACTAAAAGCTAAGTACCCCATTGGGGAAACTTTTTTCTTGCTCCTTACCGATGTCAGTAAAAGTTAATAATTGTATTACTTGTGGGAAGCTCATAGGGATTTTCATTTGTACTGTATTCCTTGCCTAGGCCCTAACCACAACGTGCCTTGCTGTCAGTTTTGTGCTAAATTTAATCAACGCACAATTAAACGTCGGTATATTTTTGCTTCTAAATATTTTGGCTCAAGATTTAATTATCCAGAAATGTCGTCTGTTAGCAATCCGACTACCAGAATACCTAAAAAAAACGCAAAGAAAGATAGAGACAGACCGTCGAGGTCCAAAACCAACGACGATGCTTCTCCTAAGCCAGTCACCGGTACTCAGTGAAGGGCTTTCGCAGCCCCTGATACCAGCTACTTCTGTTTCGCAGGCCTCTACTGAGACCCATTCGGAGTCCGGTATGCCGTGAGATGCTTCAATTATGGAACCCGTGGATGTCTCTACCTTAGATGGGTCCGGAGCCGCTGTGTAGGCACTGGCTTCTGAGGGTGTTTTCAGGCCTACAGATTTATATATTAGACCAATGCCATCTTCAAAACTAAGGCCAAAATCTAAATCTATGTCTAAAAAACTGATGCCTGGGCCACATGTGCAGGCCCCTATGCCTAAAAAACAAATTATCAAAATGGCTGAAGATTTAATTACTCTGATCAGGGGTAGCCAACCCCCTCCTTCTAAGAGGCCTAGGCAAGACATTGATTATGAATCTTCTGAGCAGGATTCTATTTTTTCTGACTCTTCAAATGAACAGGATTTGTCTATTCCTACTTATGAGGACTCTGATGCAGAGGATTCCATTCCTTCTGCTTCTCCCCCTGAGGATTTTTTTTTTTGGGGAAACTTTACATGCCTTAAGGGAACATTTCCACTGGGAAAGTCAGGATTTCTCTGAATCTAAAAAGAGACTTAGGGATTTTCTTCTTCTTCCTCAGCATAGGCTTTTGGCTATACCTCCTGTTCTAGACATTGTTGTTGATGTTTTTTTCAGAATCTAGTATGACTCCTGATTCTCTGCCTCCGGCTCCTTGTAAGCCAGACAGATACTACAGGGTTCCTGACTTTCACAAATTCCTTTTCAAAAATCCTATTGCAGATCCTGAAACCATTTCTCAGGGTCCCAAGGGCATTAAGGCCTCTACTGCTAAAAATCCTACCCCTTCTGATAGGGATTCCAGGGCGCTGGATAGATGGGGTAAGAAGGTTTACACGTCTGCAACCTTGGCAATCAGGGCTTTAAACGGTCAATTTCATATGCTTAAATATCAACAGCATATCATGGGACTACTTAAACAGAAAATGATGTTAATCTCTGACTGTGTGGAAAGTAAAGATTTGCAGGATTTATTACATTCAGCTGAACAAGTTGGAAAACGTACTTTGCAATATGGTTTTGATTCCTTGGAGGCCTCTTGCAGGGCTGCTGTAACTGGGTCTGTGCTAAGACGGCATGCTTGGCTCAAAGAGCAAACTCTGCCTGACCATGTTAAAGCAAAATTGTTGGATGCTCCTTTACAACAGGACCGTCTCTTTGGTAATAAGGCTGAAGAAGTGTTAAAAAAGATGGAAGATGAAGCTAAATCTATGCAAACTGTGAAAGATTTCTTACAAGTGCAACCTCCAAGATTTAGTAGGCACTGGCTTACTAAAAACTGGTCCTTTCCAGTCCCCTCGAGAGCTGCTCAAGTCAAACCAAGACATTCCAAAGGCTCCAGGTTTCAATCACAAGGAACTTTTAGAACAAAACAATGGGGTGCCTCCACCTCCAAATGTGGAAGCAAAAAGGCACCTCCCTATGGTAGACAGTCTCAATGACTTCCCTCTACAATCACCAAGCACTTACCTTTTAGCCACCCCTTTGGGGGGGGGGGGAACTGGCACTTCATGCACAAACTGGCAACTTATTACCCAGGACAAATGCGTTTTAAATATTGTATCCCAGGGATACAGATTTCATTTTCACACGTTGCCAATTCCAAACGGATGGCCAGATCTGCCCTCAAATCAGTGGACAGAGGCCCACAAACAAGTTCTGTCCCTCATGAATATGGGGGCTTTTCAACCAGTACCAGAAGAGGAAAAGGGGCAAGGTTTCTATTTCATACTTTTCCTGGTACCGAAAAGACAAATCACGGCGTCCAATTCTGGACTTATCCACTCTAAACACATTTCTGGACATTCCAAAATTCAAGATGCTGACTCTTCAACAGTTACTACCTAAGCAAAAATGCCTGGTTGGTAACTCTAGACTAAGAGGCTTACCTGCATATCCCAATCAGGGAATCTTGCAGAAGATACCTCCGCTTCAAAGCAGGCTGCTGTGCCCAGGGTCTTCACAAAGTGCCTGGCACCAGTAATTGCATTTTGCGGGCAAAGAGGTATTCAAATATATCCATACCTGGACGATTGTCTAATTCAGGCAGAAAACAAGGACATTCTTCTACAGCATCTGGCGTTTGTAAAAAGGGTTCTAACTTGTCTAGGGTACACCATAAATGAAAAGAAATCACAACTGGTACCCTCTCAAAAAATTACATTCCTGGGTGCAAGCTTGAATACAACTGCCCAGATGACTTACCTTACACCAGAAAAGCAAATTCAATTGGTGACTTACTTCAAACAGGTGGCCACAAAAACCCTGCTATCTGCAAGACAAATTCTGCAAGCCTTGGGGTTCATGGCCTCCTGCATTCTTCTAATTCCATATGCAAGACTGCATATGAGGAAACTTCAGTGGTACTTAAAAAGTTTATGGAGTCAACATTGTCACAACCTGGAAACAATTCCTATTATACCTTGCCTGCAACTAGAGTTCCTATGGTGGGCAGAGGCCTGCCACCAGAACAAGAGACTGCCATTCACTCCACCCCCTGCCACCCAAACCCTGACTAAAAGACGCATCAGACTATGCTTGGGGGGCTCATCTGGTAGGGAAGTGCATTCAGGGCAAATGGAGCCCAAATCAAATGCACCTACATATCAATCAGAAAGAGATGCTAGCTGTACAATATGCTCTGACAGCCTTCAAGGACTACCTTCATCCAGGACAACACCACAGTTATGTGGTACATAAACAAGCAGGGGGGTACACATTTCTACCCCTTTGCAGACTAGCCATGGCATTGTGGAACATGGGCTTGACCTATCAAATACAACTACAAGCTCAATTCCTTCCAGGAAAGCTAAATACTCTGGCAGACGAACTAAGCAGAAATCCTATGGACCCACACGAATGGAAACTGGAACCACAAGTTTTCAACATGCTGACATGCAAATGGGGGGGCCCAGACATAGATCTTTTTGCCTCACCCCAGAACTTTCAGTTGGACAAATTCTGCACAAGAATTCATCACAAAAAACTTGGAAAGTGGATACTCTATCATTCAGCTGGAAAATCCTATCAGTCTATGCTTTTTCCCCTCTGCCTCTGCTCTCTAAAGTTCTACTAAAAGTCAAACTGGATAAACCAAAAATGATTCTGATTGCTCCAGACTGGCCTTGCCAACACTGGTACCCACTCCTGCGCAATGTGTCACACCTTCCTCCGTGGCACCTGCCTCAGACACCTTACCCTACTGTCTCAGCAGAACTACCAAATTCTGCACACTCATCTCCAAACTTTGAATCTTGCAGCGTGGCTAATCAACTAATTTCAAATGCAAACCTGTGATGGATGCCATTTTGGAGGCTAGAAGGCCTAGTACTAGAAAATCTTATGCTGACAAATGGAAAAGATTCTGTGCCTGGAACCAATCACAAGGAATAAGCACAGCAATTCCCAATATTACTCAGATTTTGCAATACTTAACTGAGATGCTTCACAAGGGCGTATCTTTTTCTTCCATAAAAATCCATGCCTCTGCCATTTCAGCTCATTACAACACAGAATCTCCCCTCTACTCTCATCCTCTGCTAAAGCAGTATCTCAGAGGGGCCAAAAATTTAAGATCTCTCAGGAGAGCACCAACTCCTGCATGGGACCTCAATTTTGTTGTGGAAGAACTCTCTCCCTCCTTTTGAGCCAGCAGCTACTGCAGACAGAAAATTTATCTCCTGGAAAACAGCTTTCCTTTTAGCAGTCATTTCAGCTAGAAGGATTTCAGAATTACAGGCCCTTATGGCAGTGGAGCCTTTCATTATTTTTCATCTGGACAGGGTGGCTCTCAGGACCAGTCCATATTTCATGCCTAAGGTGATATTCAGTGTGGCTCTTAATCAGATCATTCATCTGTCAACTTTCTTCCCCAATCCACAGAACAAGGGTGAACGGATTCTGCATTCATACACAGACAACTTAGATTCTACTTAAACAGGATGAAATCTCTAAGAAAAACTGAGCAACTTTTGGTGGCATTTGCTGCAAGGGCAGAGGGAAAGGCTATTTCAAAGCAGACTATTTCAAAATGGATAAGCCATTGTATTCGTTTCTGCTATTTGCACCATGGTAAACCTATCCCCAAGGGGATCAGATCTCATTCCACCAGGGCTGCATCTACTTCTGCAGCCTTTCTCAGAGGGGTTCCTACCAGAGACATTCTAGAAGCTGCTACCTGGAGCTCAGATCATACGTTCACCAAACATTACCATTTGCCTCGCTTCTCCAAATCTAAAGCTGGCTTTGCCACTACTGTCCTGCAGGGCCTTATAGCTGCTCCTAATGCTGTTTAATTCCATCCTCCCAACCATAGATTTGGGATTCTACCCAAATGTAATGACTGCAACAGTGAAAAACGAAGAACATAGTACAGTTGTGAACACTTACCATAAATGTAGATGTTCGAGTGTATTCACTGTTGCAGTCCTGGTTACCCACCCTCCAGCCCCCTGTTTTTCCTCTTACTATACCTCTCCTTTCTTTTACTATGCTTAAAAGCTTTTTTGGTGTATTTACTTTTGTTTGGAGGTATATTTTTTGTGTTTTACATTATACACATAATATATTTTTGCTCCCCATTTGGGGGGGCACCTGACATCTGGGGCAAGAAAAACTGATGTAATGGTGTCGGCTGCATGTTTTATACCCCTGACGTCATGGAAGAAGGGACAGCAACCGACGCAGGACCCAAGACTTTGTTAATCTGGCCGACTGAGGGCAACCTGCCAGCAGATTACCCAAATGTAATGACTGCAACAGTGAATACACTTGAACATCTACATTTATGGTAAGTGTACACAAGTGTACTTTATCCATTTGCTTGATTCAAAACCTGTATGTAGGTTGAGATTGAACAGTGTTGCTAGGGTTGTTGCTAAATCATACTTTATGCTATTTTGCATCCAGGGATGTTGTCATGGTCCATCGATGCAGCAGTTTTAGCTTTTGATGGCACTTTTTCAACTTGGTCTTGAGTGATATAACTGGAGGCAAGCCAGTTTCAGGTATATCTTGAGGGACATTCTGAGGGAAGAGAGCGGTAAAGTTAGAGGTAAATTTATCAGCCAGTAAGTTTGCTATATCTTTAGCGTAAGTAACATTGTTCACAATCAGCTCAGTGTATTGATGAGTTATGGTTTTGAGATTACAAGTGTAACTGAAAAATGCCTTGTGGTTGTCTTTGAATTGAGCAACTATTTTAGCCTTAAACTTTGCTTTGCTTGATTTTATTAAGATGCGGAGTTGTTTATTTCAGTGGCAAGGGGTCTAACATTCAGGAAAATACTATTCTTACTTTTGGTTAAAATTCTTTTCCTTTTATTATAAAGCTTTGTTGATATTATGGTTCCACTGTGTGGGTTAGTTTCTGGGGTAGAGCTGCATTTATGCAGCTGTTTACATGCGAGTATATTGTGATAGGTTACATTTCTGAATATTTGGCGGAGTTAACAGGTTTGGAGGGGATTTGAAGCTTGCCAATGCATCTCTTAGAAGTAAGTAGTTTGTCTTAAAATAATTTTTATAGGTACCTTGGGTGGAAATGATCTCTGGTTTCAAGTTTATTTCAAAGGAGACTACTTTGTGATCAGACCTAACAAGTGATGAAAATGTGCAAGGGATGCTCCCATATTAGTATAGAGAAGATCCAAGAGGTTAAGCAAAAAAAGAAAAAATGGACCATCCAAAATAGCTCTCACTTTAATTCGAATCAGCGTAAGATAATCCAAAGTTACAATCAATGAATAGTATAACTGAACACTTTTGTCTTGTCACAAACCTAAAAAAGACTTTATTAGTTAGTAAACCACCAGGGTGAATGCATTTAAATAGTATTAACCCACCAATAGTGTTGTAGATATAATTTGAAAACACTATTCATACTTCTCAACATAAAATCATCCATAGCATCACTACTTCCATCAAGAGTTCAGACAGTAAGATCACAGGTCAGAAAGATAATCTTGCAGTAATAGGATTTCTGCCAGTTTGGTTCTTCAAGCTCTGGGTTTGGTGGCAGCGGCTATAACTTTAGTACCATTAGCCAGATTTTACATGAGGATTTTACAGTGGGATGTTATCAACACAATGGTCAGTACGCTACCAACCCATGTCAACTTCAGTACAAATCACCCACAGATGCAAAAGAGATTTCAGATAGGTTCAGTCGGATCAGGTTCTACAAAGCCGTCTGTTCATTCCCCTCAACCCAAGGCCATAGTAACCATGCACACTTCCCCGTTGAGGTGGGGGGATTATATGGGGAAAAAGGTCCAAGGCACTTGGTCCTTCAAAGAGGCCAACTTGCATAGTAGTGCCCTAGAGATGAGAACAGTGCTTTTAGCATTGCAGGCCCTTCAAGATGCTCTCCCCTTGGGGTAATTGCAATTCAAACAGACAGTATGTCAGTAGTTTGGTACATCAACAAACAAGGAGGGACCAGATATTACCCCTTGTGTCGAGAAGCACTCAGGATGTTGGAATAGGCAATCTCATCCAACCGCTTTCTTATAGCAGCGCACATTCCAAGGAAGTCCAATGTGGTAGCAGACAAGCTGAGCAGCTGCATTCTTCTACCTCACAAATAGTCTGTCAGCAAGAATGTGACAGAAATGATTTTCTGCCAGTAGGGCCAGTCTTGCTGCAATCTTTTTGCATCTCCCCTAAACAAATGTAGCAGCTACTTTGCCCTAATCCCCCCACAGGGGGAATCACCAAGGGATGCTCAACTTCACGATCACCCCCCCCCCCCAAGTTAACTTTACACTTATCCACCATTTCCACTAACTCCTAAAATTCCTTCAGAAAGCTGCCATGTTGAAGAGCAAAATTATTCACATTACAGCTTACTAGCCTCTACAGATTTGGTTCTCATTCATTTGGCCTTCGCATACATCTCGAACATTAGATTCTGGATGCAACAGCAGATGACCTGTCTCACCCAACAGGCATGATCCATCCAGATATACCAAGCCTCAGGCTTAACCACCTGATTTCTCCATAATAGCCAGACAAGCTATGCTGTCTTCCCCTGTCCAACACATACTTTTATCTTCCCATAAACCTTGTACACGTAAGCTCTTCTCCAGTAAATGGAGAAGGTTTGTTTACTGGGCACATCAAAATAATGTTTATCCTTTTTCAGCTGCTATACATACATTTCTTGAATTTTTGGCCCTAATTTTTAAAGAAGGAGCTAGTTCCTCAACAGTTAATGCCCAATTAGCAACAATTCCAAAGTGGATTTGAAGGTTCTTCCATTGCCTCTCATAAGCTCTGCAAAGCCATTTTGCAAGACACTCCTCTATTAAGGCCTCCTATTAAAGACCCTACTCCACCATGGGATCTACATCTTGTACTGCAAGCACTTATCCATCCACCCTTTGAACCAGCAGTTAGGTGTGACCTTAAATATATGTCTTGGAAAACAATATTTCTAGTTACCATTACTTCTGCCAGACGAATTTCAGAGATTCAAGCTTTGTTTTCAAAGCCACCCTTTCACAAGGCTATAGTTACAGTATGGACTAATGTATCCTTTCTCCCTAAGTTGGTATCAGACTCTAATATCAATTAGTCCATTAATTTGCCAGTATTCTTTCTTATTTGCTGATAAGGGGGAATGCATATTACACTTATTGGATGTTCACAGACAGTTACGTTTTTTACCTACATAGAATGAAAAATATCAGGATAATTGACCAATGATTTGTTTCATTTTCAGAAATAAAGTTGGGGAAGTCAGTTGCCAAAGTAACTTTAGCCAGATGGCTAAATGACTGTATTTCTATTGTTTATAACAAACTGGGCATTGCTTTATCAAAACCAATATAGGCTCATTCAACTAGATCCATGGCAACAACTTTAACTTTTCAATCTAGAGCATCCATGGATGAAATATGTGCAGCAACAACCTGGGATACTCCCCATACCTTTGTTACTCATTACAAATTGGATTTGGTCTCCAGAGGTAGAGCATCATTTAGTTCAGTTGTACTTAGGACTATCCTTCCTTGAGTCCACCCGAGAATTTAGGTAACTGCGGACTCTGTGCCATAAGTTGAGGACACAATGAAAATTGACATCATCAAATAAAGAAGTTATTTACTCACCATAATGTTTCATCTGTGTTGTCCATTTTAGAAAACTACTGGAGGAGTGAGTGGTTAGGGGACGTCACTTCCCTGATATTGAGCTCCAGATATAGTCTCGTCACTATATGACTAGTAATATTTCTTTCTGCTAAAGTCTGCAAACAAGATCCAAGGTACTTGAGGTTTGTGCATTGTGTGTAAGGGAGAAGTTTGAGAGTCTTTGGTTGACACAAGCTTTAGCAAAGACTGAGTCGGATCCGAGGGATTAGATCTGAACCCATAAGCTGAGGAAGAATGAAAATGGGCAACACAGATGGAATGTTATGGTGAGTACATAACTTTTTTCCATCTTTTAGTAACTGCCTTTTTTGGCAGCTAACATAATTAAACGTAAGGCCTTACTAGGCCTAGGCGAAACAGACATTTTCTCACCCAATATTTCTGACAGAGTACTCTATCAGAAATTTTTAAATCTGCCAACTTATTACACTCCGAAAACATGTGTTCCCAGTTGCCTCTTTCTTCTCCATCACACCTTCAACATTTGCTATCTATCTGAGGAGAAATTCTTTGAAGTTTTCTTGGGGTATAAAAAATAACTATGCAAACAATTTGAAGGAAAAATTCTAAACCTTCTGAACTTTGCTGCATACCTGGCAGCCATACACATGTTCTTCCATTGTTCCTTTGTAAATTGCTTTTCCAGTCTCTCTTTCCAATCTGCTTTAACCTCCTCTAGTCTTTTCTTATAGTTATGTTGTAATATTTTATATGACCTACTAATTATCCCTTTTTAACTGCAGCTTCTATTCTAGATTCAACTAAAAACCCTACCAGAGTAGGTTCTTCATTTAGGATTCCCCCATCCCTTTCATTTAGTCTATACTCTATCAGTCTCTGGCAGGGATGGGAGTCTGTGTCCTACAGTCCAAACGTTTTTATGGTCTCATCCACATTTATTACCTTTCCCTCCCTAGATATTTAATCCCAATAACCTAGTTCCTTTGCCAGTATTCTTCAATAAATTCCAGCCCCATGTTGCATATTTTCTGTACTACTACTTGCAGTTATCCTTATTGTCAAAGTCTCCTTTCTCCATTCTCGTGTTGGCTTAGCTCTTGGAATACTTTCTGTTACCTTATGAATATAATCCTTGATTCATCATCATTCCTTTCCGCTTTGAATTATAAGCTTCTGCATGCGTTGTACATATGAATGTTAATTGTGTAGCTCTAAAATATCCTTTCAAGTCAGGTAATCTTAAACTGTCTTGTTCTAATGAAAGGATTAATTTATCCTTCTTAACTCTTGCCCTCGTCTTTTAACAGATAAATTCCTTCAACTTTTTAAATTCTAGTGTACAAGTTCTCCTTTGGTTATTAAAAATATGAAAGACCCATATATAAAACTAAATGGACTAAAAGTTTCACTACTTTTACTATCCATATCCATAAACAAGAGCTTCCAGTTTTTGTATTATCTTTTTAGTTTCTTCCCACATATCCTTTACTGCCATAATAGAAGTCTTTTTAATCCAAACTCCTAAATACTTTATCTTATTGGGTAGTTGCTGAACCAGTTTGTGTGTGGGTACGTTATTTATGACTATAGCCTTTTTTTAATCTTTGTTAATTATAAATCCTGTAAAGACTTAAAACGGTCTCAAAATGTTTTGCAGTGCCTAACATATCTTATTTCTGGATTTATCCGGTACAAAGTATCTACAAATAAAACCAACTTTTCTTGATTACCATACCAATTATATCCTTGAATCTGAGTCACTAACTTTCTTTGCCAATGCTTCTAAATATAAAGCAAAATAAAGGGGAAAGAGGACTCCGCACCTAGTTCCTTTGTTCAAACTCAATTTATCAGAAAAAAAACTTAGTATTTTAATTATTGCCTCTTGTCCTTCATATATATCCTCCTAATTAACTTACTTGATCAGGGAATGCAAATGCTTTCATTACCAAACGGATAAAATCCCAGCTTACTCTATCAAATGTGTTCTCTGCATCAAAACGCATGAACAGCAGTGGTATTTTCTTAAATTCTGCTTCTGTCTTGATCATCCTTCTATTTATGTTGTTAAATATTTTCCTTCCCTCCAGAAAAACACATCAATTATTATCTATTAATTTTGGCAACACATTTGCCATTCTTCTAGCTAGTGTAGACATAAAAACTTTAGATTCATGGTTTAAAATTGGAATCTGTCTATGCGAAGCTGGGTCTGACATGTCTTTCACCGTCTTTGGGTAATAACTACCACAGATTTCTTGCTCGATATCAGTGCTTCCCGTCCTTTAAAATACAGTTAAAGGAAATCTTCCAGATCTTTATCACGTTCTACCCTTCTACTTACAAACTTGCACAAGAATATTTCTGTTCTTAGAGACGTTCTTGCAGATTGATAGTTTGTTGCCATTTTTATTTCTTCTCCTATCTTAGCTTTTAGTTTTTGAGCTTCATCTACCTCTGTCACTTAATTAAGTCTTCCATAAATATTTCCATTTGTGCTTTTTTTTTTCCCAAATTCCTTTACTTTACACAAATTTTCATAATATTTCTGAACTATCTCCAATATCTCTATAGGATTTCTGATTATTTTTCTTGTTATAATCTGTCTAAGTTTGACAACAACCCTTTCAAAGTTCTGTTGCCCAAGTCATTGTGCTAAAACGTTTTGTACTCTGGAGTTTTTACCCAAAAAGTAGTTGTTTAACCTCAGTATTTCTAAACTCATGCATATTATTCAAATACTCCTTTATATTTTAGCATTCTGGATTTGTGCCTCTTCTTCTTCCGTGTGATTCCCCTAATTCTGTACTTTAATCTTTATCATACCCTTTAAATAATTCTTATTATTTCTTAACCATATCTTTTTGTTTAATTTCTACACTATATTAACTCCATTTTCATTGTATTCCTCTTCCTATTTATGACGTCTGAAGAAATTTCTATCTTTTGTAATAACTCTCCAATAATTTATACTACCCATTCCTTAAATACCTCTATTTTTAACAAATTGGTGGGAAGATGCCAACGCCTTGTTTGTGCATGATCTGAAACAGTTATTGGATATGTTTTGAAACTTTCAATCAAATGCACATGTTCCTGTGCAATATAATTTCTCTCCAGTCTTGTACAGTTATTGTATCTTGGGGAATAAAATGTAAATTCTGTCCAAGTTCATGCTACTAAATTCACATCTTTAATACCAAATACTTTTATAAAATTCTTCAGAAATCTACCCACTTTTGTTATATTTTCTCTCCTAGGTCCCCATGATATTTCCTCTGTATTGCAAATCAAGTTCCAGTCCTCACCTAGAAGTAATATTCCCTACTGAAAGCTGGTATTTCCTCTAAATTTTTCTTAAGTTCCATAATAGCAGTTTTTGATGGAGGTTTCGCTGAAGTTGTTCTGTAATTGCTTTAAATTGGTCTGATGAGTAGATGACAATATCATATGCATAGAGGATGACTTGGAGAAAGTGGAGGTTTGCTGGTAGTTTGTTGATATAGATTGAAAAGAGCTCATAGTTTTATAGGAGATTACTAGGCTAATGGCCCTAGGGCCCTTACAATCCTAGCCAAGTTCAAACTTTGCTCCCTTAAGGGTTTAGAGATATGGTCTATGTTATAAGCAGATCTAAATCATCCCCAACTGACCCTATCCAAGAGGGACACAGGTGAAACTGTGGTTTCCCATCCAAGTAACACATTAAAGGGTTAAAGAGGGGCTGTGTTTAACCTGTATTAGAAGTTTATTCCAGAGAAGAGCCAACCTCTGGGAGACATATCTGTCTCTCCAGCAAGTCCTGTTGATGTTGCATGCTAGGTTAAGGTCCATAGAGCGAATGAATCATGTACCATTTGGCTTACAAATGTGCAGAATTTTCATTAAGGCAGTATCAGAGGTTGCGCTGTATGCAAGGCACAGGTCACCTCTAAGTAGTCTATACGATACAGAGTATAGTGACAGTAATTCAGTTTGTCCACGTAAGACATGTGCTAAAGATGCTACATTTTCTTTGTGAAGAACCCTTGAGGTCTCTCCAGTTGCTACAGGTGCCTGTTCAGGTACATACCAAGTGGAGCATTGTACTCTTATTGACCTGATGAGAGAAGAGTATAGGGGGGTCATAACCTCTTTTGTTCTGTAAGATATGGCCTTGCTTATGAGATGAGCAATGTAGAAGGCTTTCCTTACCACTGTGGAGACATGATGACCAAAAGTAAGGTTGCTGTCAACCACTGTGCCCAAATGTCTCACCAGAAACGTAGGGTGTTGTTATTAATATGGTAATCTGCATGGATATCACCTTTGCCAAAGGGGATGATAAAGCATTATTTTGTTTTGCATTGAGTTTAAACCATGACTTTGGTGCCAATCACTGATTTGCATATGTCCTTTGTGTAGAATGTTGACATCATTTAGGGGAACTCAATGACTGCTCCCAGTTTGCAGTCATCAGCAGACTTTCAGCCACAGGCCTTTTGTTTTTGCCTGTACTTTTGAGAAGTAGATTCCAAACCGTAGAGGCCCCAGCACCAATCCCCGTGAAACGTCAATGGTAACTGGGTCTGCTGGCGGAAGTGGAGTCCCCTATTTTGACTGTATGTGTTCTGTTGTTGAGCCAGTTTAAAACCCACCTGACAGTATATAGGTTATCCCCCAGCTGGCTGAGTTTTTTTAATGATGCTTGAGTGAGGGATTGTGTCAAAGGCTTTGAGCAAGTCTAGGTAGGCCTATGCACAGATTTGCCTTTGTCCAGGGTTTTTATGACAGTCTTGAACAAGTCCACCGGGTTCAACAGGCAGGATCTCCCCTTAACAAAACCAAACTTAGTCGGGTCAAGTGTTTTGAAGGTCTCCTATGTCCTTGTTGATAAGATCCATGATGATTCTGTCCATAGCCTTGCAGATAAGGTTGGTTAGGCTAATGTGTCTATAGTTCCCAGGGTTTGTGGATGCACCCCCACCCCCTTGTGCAAGTGGATTGAGGTTGCTGTTTTCCATTCAACAGGGATAAAACCAGTGCATAGGCTGTGGTTGAAAATAGTACCCAATGGTGTTGCTAACTTCTGATGTTAAGTTGTCAATCTCGCCTTCATTCTTGCTGGATGGGGTTCGGAGCCGATCCTCGGCTCCGACTCGGCACTTGCTAAGCTCGAGAATCACTTTTACCAGCTCGAGGCAGCCCTATATCCCATGATGCAAGGTGGTAATTACCCAGATCTCGTTTTCCGCTTCGCTTATGAGGTCACCTTCTTTACTAGCTCCTGGTAAGTGAACTTTCTTTACATTTTCAAAGGTATTCAACCACCGTGGTTTTAAAATTTTTTACTCCCGGTTAAAGTTAGTTGTTCCCGATTCACTTAGACCCTATTCCCGTTAGTTCCTCAACCCCTTTTTATAATTTTTCTGTCAGTCAGGCCTTAGGCCTTCCCATCCAACTTTTTCCTGTCAGAATTTTTTTGTGTAGGTGTGTCTGTGCTTTGCTTTAATTAGAGTAATTAAGGACTGAGTGTGTTAGTGTCCTACTAGGTCATGTCAAAAGACACTAGGGTCTCAGGTTTTAAGAAGTGTGACTCATGCTGTCAGAAGATGTCTCTGACAGACGGTCGCACTTCTTGTATTTATTGCCTGGGACCCCTACACCTGCAGGACTCCTGTGCTATTTGTCATTCTTTCAGCCAGAGAGTCCTGCAGGAGTGTAGAAATAAGTTGATCCTCAGGGGTCTTAAGCCTGAGAGCTCCCTGGCTAAGGTCGGTTCCGGGAAGCCCTCTAAGCCACCCAAGACCCAGACTTCGGTGTCCAAGTCCTGTGGCCTTGGTTCCGACTCCTCCAGAGTCGATATCAGCTCCGTCTGGAGCCGATCCTTCCTCCTTGGAAGTTTCTGTATCGGCGCCGATCGGCACCGATACCCTGGCTTCGGCACCCGTGTCGGCACAGGCTAGAGCTGATACCCTAGCTTCAAAGCATGTTTTGGCTCCGGCTGGAGCAGAGACCTCTCTACCTCAGCTCGGAGCCGACAAGCTGTCGGCTCCAACTGGGACCGAAGGTTCGTCTGCTCCGATGGCTCCGTCGAGGAAGAGGTCTAGATCTCCTTCACTGGAGTCTATCCACTCGGCTCCGGCCTCCCCATTACTTTCGGAACGGAGCCATCGGAGCCGATCGTCAAGGTCTTCCAGGCTCTCAGGCCATGATTTGGAGAGAGTGGTGAGTAGACTACTAAAATCACAGGCATTGGCCCAGATGCTCCATAGCCCGTCTCAGCAGACGACCACTATTCCACACCCTCCTGAGATTCCTCCTTCGACTCTCCTTCAGAGCTCGGAGCCAGAGATTATTGGTACCGTGACTGTTGCTGCTTCTGAGCCGATACCACACCTTTCGGCTCCGTCGTCTTCGACTCCTATCTCCTCCTCGAGGCCGTCCTTGGAGGGATCCGGTCGTCTGGCTTCCCTGGTCGGTTCCGGGGTGGGCGAGTGGCATCGGACCCTTGTCCGACCCCACTCTCCCTCTCGGGGCTTCGGCCTTGGTGAGCTCAGCGCCGACATCTGCTTCGGAGCCTTCCTTTTCGGTGGGGCCGGGGGTCCCCGTTTCTTTGGAGCAGGGTCTCTCGGCCCTCCCTGGGAGGGGAGCCTTCGAGGTGATGAGGAGTGTGCTAGCCCCCGAGCTTAGTCAGCAGTCGGTTCCTTTAGCTCCTCCCTCTACGGTGCCTGTAGATGTCTCTTCCCACTCTCTTGCTCCCAGACCCAGAGATCCATCGCCCCAGGTTTCCCCACTGGGAAGAACTTCCTCTTCCGAGGTTTCTCCTGATCCTTCCCACGTAAGAGGACCTGCAAGAGGAAGCACTTAGACTCCTCTGAGTCTACGACATCAGATACCGACTTAGATGAGTCGGAGGGGTCCCCAAGATCCCCCTCTGAGGATGTCTCCTTTTCAGACATCCTAGAACTCCTAAAACAGAGGGGAAACTGGCCCTCCATTAATCCCTCCGAGGATGAGTCTGTATACCTGGAGGCTTTTGGATCTCGACCCTCCACCTCCTGGGTGTCTCCGCCTTTCGACCCCCTCATGGAGGTGATAGCTCGAAAGGCGTGGGCATCTCCTGATTCTGTGGAACCTGTCCCCAGGAGGCCTTTTAAATTTATCACGGCCCCCACTGAGAAACAGTTTCTTACAAAAGGTGTTCCAGTTGATGCCATGGTGGTGGCAGCCGCCACCAAAAAGGAACTTGCAGATCCTTCCGTACCAGTCCATCCTCCTAACAAGGAGTCTAGGACCATGGACAGGTATGGTAAGCGGATGTTTTTCTCAGCGACCTTTGCTATGCGTTCGCTGAATTATTTGTCACTTCACCCGACTTCAAAGAGACATCCTCAAAGAATTGGGTGAAGTAGTACAGGATCCGTCAGCTGCTGGGGCTCAAGAGAAGATTGCCTCACAGCTTGGCATCCTAAATTCCATCACTAACTCCTCCATGCGGTTCATTTCTTATGCAGCCGATGGGGCGAGTAGAGCCGCAGGAACAGGAGTGGCTCTTAGACGTCAGTCCTGGATGCGGCTTTGCAATTTCGCAGACCCCTTTAAGGCGTCCTTCACAAATTCTCCCTTTGATGGCACTACTTTGTTTGGGCCTCAGGTGAAGGACACATTAACCAGGTGCGAACAAGACGGCAAGACTCTTTCTGCCGCAGGAGTCCGTTTCTCCACCCCTTCTAGACCTTACCCGAAAGGACAGAAGGGGGAAATGTGGTTCGAAAATCTCAGGGAGTCACGCCTGACGCACGTGGTCAATTTACCCCCAGAGGCAGAGGAGGTAATAACAACAGACGCCGCCCTAGGGGCAGAGGAGGTCCGCAGAACCAGGGCAGAAGAGAGCCTCTCTCTGACGAGCCCTTCCAGCATCCCTGAGGTGTTGCCCGACTGCCCACCCTTGGAGGCAGTCGGGGGGAGATTGTCGCTGTACCCAGAAGCCTGGCTTTCCCTCTCTCAAGACAGATGGGTACAGTCGATCATATCCGAGGGTTACAAAATCCCCTTCGGGGAAAGTCCTTCCTCAAAAGGTTCCCTTCCAGACGCCCACCCGGTCTAAGGGAGATTGCGGCTAGAGGTATCAAAGCTTCTAAGAAAAGGGCCATCCAACCAGTTCCAACAGATCAATTAGAGTCCGGAATCTACTCAAGGTTCTTTTTGGTTCCCAAAAAGACGGGAGACTGGAGACTGGAGACCAATATTAGACCTCAGCAGACTGAACAAGTCTGTTAAAAAGACAAGATTTCGGATGGTCACACTTCAATCGATTTTGCCCTTCCTGGGCAAAAACAACTGGATGTGCTCCATAGACCTTCAGGATGCGTACTATCACATAAAAATCCACAGACGCTCCAGAAGGTTTCTCCGCTTTCGGCTGGGGACCAGTCATTCTCAATTCGGAGCCCTGCCCTTTGGTCTCACTACAGCCCCCAGAGTGTTCACCAAATGCATGGCAGCGGTCACGGCTCACCTGAGACGTCAAGGATTCCAGGTGTTTCCATATCTCGACGACTGGCTCCTCTCAGCCACCACCATTCATCAACTTCTCCAAGCCAGAGATTATACTCTACGTCTCTGTGGTCAGTTAGGAATTTCGGTCAACTTCCAAAAGTCTTCCTTATCGCCCTGCCAATCTATTATCTTTATAGGCGCAAATCTAGACACTACTCGCATGTCAGCAAACCTAACAAGTCAAAGAATCCTAGATATCCAAAACCACGTTCGAATCATCCTATCCAGCAAAAGGGTACAAGCCAGGTTGGTCCTGAAAGTGCTGGGCCTCATGGCAGCTGCCATCACACTTCTCCCTCTGGCCCATTTTTACATGCGCCTCCTACAATGGATGTTGTTCACCCAATGGTCCTTCCAGCAGCTTCCCATGCGTCACAAGATCCTGGTGACACAAACCTTCAAGAGCCATCTATCCTGGTGGACTTCTCCCCTAGTCCATCAGGGCAGACCATTTGTCCCCCCGGCCCCAGTAGCCACGGTCACTTCGGATGCCTCCTGATCGGGTGGGGGGCATTATCAGGGCAGGATGGTTCATGGCACGTGGCAACCGCTCAATACCACCTGCACATAAATGTCCTAGAGATGAGAGCAGTGCTTTTAACGTTGCAAGCCCTCAACAACTTTCTTCCCTTAGAACTATTGCAGTTCACACGGACAACATGTCCGTGGTGTGGTACATCAGCAAGCAGGGCGGAACCAAGTCCTATCCCTTGTGTCGAGAAGCTCTCAGACTTTGGCAATGGGTGATCTCCTCTCATCGGTTTCTGGTAGCAACGCATATCCCCGGGAAAACCAACATAATATCGGACAGATTGAGCAGAGCTGTACTCATGCCTCACGAGTGGTCTCTCAAGCAATCCATAGTGGAGGAGATTTTTCAGAAGTGGGGCCTCCCATGCTGCGATCATTTTGCTACACCACAAAACAGCAAATGCCCCCACTTCTTCTCTCTTTTTCCACTTCCGGGCCATCCCCAGAGGCGCTCTTTCCCAAGATTGGCCCCGGGACTTCTTTATGCTTTTTCCCCTTTCCGTTGATACCTCAAGTACTCCAGAAAGCTACCGTCTTGAGAGCCAAAATGATTCTCATTGCCCCTTACTGGCCTCAACAAATTTGGTTCCCGTTCCTTCATCGCCATCTCATGGTGCAGCCTTGGCATCTGGATCCAATTCCAGATCTTCTGACCCACCAGTCGGGTCAACTGCACCAATCAATTCGTTCCCTCAATCTCACTGCTTGGTTGCTCCACTTCCTTCCTTAGCCAGGCTTCCTATGATCTCTAACCCCGTTAGAGATATAATAGTAGCTTCTCTAAAGTCCTCTACCTGGAGGATTTACTCTAGTAAGTGGAAACGTTTCTCTTTTTGGGCAAAGTCTAAGAACATAGATCCTTTTACTGCCCCTATTCAATTGGTCTTGGACTTTCTTGCTGAAATATTTCGCTCCGGTTCTTCTGCTTCCACAGTTAAGGTCCAGTTGGCAGCAATCTCTAATTTCCATGTCGGATTTGCAGACCACAATATCATGTCTCACAAACTTTGTAAAGCTTTTCTCAAAGGGTGTTCCTTCTTAAGCCCCTGTTAGAGATCCTCCACCACAGTGGGACCTAAATCTAGTGCTGGCATCCTTGATACTTCCCCCTTTCGAACTGGCTGCTACATGCTCATTAAAATGTCTTTCTTGGAAGACTCTTTCTAGTTGCTATTACTGCTAGGAGAGTGTCGGAACTACATGCCCTCTGTGTTCGTCCCCTTACTTGGTCTTCCACAAGGATGGAGTATCCTTAAGAACCAATCCATCCTTTTTGCCCAAGGTTGCTTCTAAAACAAATTTAAATCAATCCATTGACCTTCCTGTATTTTTCCCAATCATTCTAACAGGGCAGAACAAAAACTGCATTGCCTAGATGTTCATCGCCAACTCAGATATTATTTGGACAGAACAAAGCAATTTAGGAAATCTGATCAGCTTTTTCTTTCCTATGCTGAAAATAGGAAAGGTCTTCCTGTTTCTAAAGTAACCTTATCCAGATGGCTATCGTCCACCATTTCTGACATTTATCAGCTGAGGGGCAAACAGCTGATCTCAAAACCTAAAGCGCATTCTACTAGAGGTCTAGCCACATCTACAGCCTTTCAGGCTAGACTACCCTTGGACACTATTTGTGCAGCAGCCACTTGGGCCACTCCTCATACCTTCGTTTCTCATTACAAATTGGATTTGGCCTCCAGGAACAGGGCAAGTTTTGGTTCCACAGTTCTCAAGAGTCTGTTCCATTGAGCCTCCCAGGATAAGGGTGCTAGGGACGCGGTCCCATCCAGCAGGAATGAAGGTGAGATTGACAACTTAACATTGAGAAGTTATGTACCTACCATAACGTTCCATGTTAGTTGTCTTCTCTCGCCTTCTTTCTTGCGTCCCTCCCTCCTGTTCCCCCTAGCCTGAACAGACCTTTTTTTTTCCCCTTTTCGGGGAGATTGTTCTCCCTCGGACACCAGTTAGCTCGGGATCTCTGTTACCTGGTTCCCCTTACAGTCTTCTAGGCTAATTATTCTGCTTTCCTTATGGAAAGATTGCGGGCAGTTTTCCTCTAGATACCAAACGAGATCTGGGTAATTACCGCCTTGCATCATGGGATATAGGGCTGCTTCGAGCTGGTAAAAGTGATTCTCGAGCTTAGCAAGTGCCGAGTCTGAGCCGAGGATCGGCTCCGAACCCCATCCAGCAAGAAAGAAGGCGAGAGAAGACAACTAACAAGGAACGTTATGGTAGGTACATAACTTCTCATTTTAAACCATTGAAAACGCAGCCTGAGATATTATCAGGTCCCATAGAGGCTGTGTTTTCAGCCTTGGAGAGAGCGGTTGAGACCTGCTCTTTAGAAATACTAGGTGGATAGTAGGTGGTAGGAATGTTTTGGGGTTTATGTGGTGGGGACTGGGGGGAGAAGTTTTCACTGAACCTGTCCGCTAGCAGGTTGGCTATTTCCACTGGTTCAGTATATGTGGCATCATTCACTACCAGCTCAGCACAAATCTGGGCTTTTCCTTTGAGGTTTTGGATGTAGCTAAAGAATGCCTTATGGTTATCCATAGCTAGGGATGATAGTCTATATTCGTAGTAGCTTTAGAGGACCGTACAAGATGTCTTATTTGCTTGTTCAAGCTGAGAAGGGTGTGTTTCCAATTCTGACATCGCTCCTTCTTCCTCTTAGAAAGCCGTTTCTTCCTCTTCTACAACCTGTTTATGGTGGATGTTCACCAGGAAGACTTGTTTTTCTTGAGGATATTGCTTTGGTCCTGTCAGGAATGGGTGAGTCAATACAGTTATATAGATGTTTATACAAAGCATTGGTGTATATCCCAGTATAGTTTTGAAGCTATTAATGCGTTCTTGTAAGAGGCTGCAGTTGGCTTTGGAGAAGATTTTTAACCCAATTTTTCCGGGGGGGTCCTGATGCCATTGTTACTTCAAAAGAGACTGATTTCTGATCAGACTTCACCTGGGAGGGCCACATACTTGTGGTGGTTTACCATTCTGCCATGTTGGTAAGTACCGAATCTAGAATGTTTGAGCCCCTTGTGGGGGTGCCAACTATCTGCTCCAAGGCATTTGAGTTAATGAAGTCCAAGAACCTTTGGGCAAGTGTGTTTGTACATGTATAATTTACTCATTCTATCGATGGGTAGTCAAAGTCACCCATAACCTGGGTGTTTGGTTGTATTTTGAGCGACTCAAGTAGATGTAGGTAGGCAGTGTGGAGATCATGGATCATGGAGGGGGATCTGGAGCCGACGATAATTTGGAGAGAGGTCTTTTCTATAGATATTTGCAGTTGGAGTAACTGTAGGGAATCATTCTGTTTAACCAATCTGGTGGTGTTTCTCTTTGAATATTGATACTCTTCCTCCTCCTTTAGTTTTCATGCGTTCATTTTGTGGTCTGAATGTGTGGAAGGCATTATATACTGGTATGGCCGGGGTACTCTCCGTGGCCTTGAACCAGGTCTCTGTGACTGCACAGATGTCTGCGTCTTCCAAGGTGAAGAGTATTTATGGATTCTCTTTAGTCAAAGTGCATTTTTTTCAAATGCGTTTTGTTTAACAGTTATCAAACAAAATTCATTTTGAAAAGAAGTAAAGAAAGTGTGGTATTGTTGAGAGATTATCAGAAGTAGGCAAATTTTCCTTTTTTTCCTGGTATTCTTTGATCAGAGAGTTATATTTAAGTTCCCAAAGATTTGAGGGTGAAGCCCTCCCCCTGCAAAAAAAAGGATACTTTGTTTTTTAGTGTCTTTGATTAGTTCACTTTTGAGCATTTATTTTTGATAAAATGGACTTTGAACATCTTGTATTTAACTGTTGGTTATGAACCCATAAATATATATATATGTATATATATATATATATATATATGTATATATATATATATGTATATATATGTATATCTATGTATGTATATATATATATATATGTATATCTATGTGTATATATATATATATATATGTATATCTATGTATATATATATATATATATATATATATGTATATATATATATATATATATATATATATATATATATATATGTATATATATATATATATATATATATATATATATCTATGTATATATATATATATGTATATATATGTATATATATATATATATATATATATGTATATATATGTATATATATATATATATATATATATGTATATCTATGTATATATATGTATATATATATATATATATATATATATATATATATATATGTATATATATATATATATATATATATATATATATATATGTATATATATATATATATATATATATATGTATATATATATATATGTATATATATATATATATATATATATGTATATATATATATATATATATATATATATATATATATATATGTATATATATATATATATATATATGTATATATATGTATATATATATATGTATATATATATATATATATATATATATATATATATATGTATATGTATATATATATATATATATGTATATATGTATATATATGTATATATATATATATATATATATATGTATATATATATATATATATATATATATATATATATATATATGTATATATATATATATATGGGTCTCACCGAGGAGACCGAACCGATCGCCGACAGCGGGAAAGGGGAGACTGCGCGCGACCGACAATTAAGTTGACAAGGGAGAATTTACCGACAGGAGAGATTCACGGCAATGGAAGAGACCTGACAAAGGAAATGTGCGAGTCGTAGACCTGAGTGGAAGGTGTGTCACGACGGTTACGCGAGTTTGGAAGCTGGTCAGGTAGAAGATGTCGCGAAATTGTAAGTTATGTCGGGTTAGATTGTGGGACAGGTGTGTGTGTGTTTGTGTGTGCCGGGAGGTAGGGTTCGGGTCAGGGAGTAAGTGTGTGATGGTGAGGACTGTAGTCTTGGGCAATTGGTGAAGTGAGTTAGGTTAAGAGGTGCAGGAAGGTAGGTGAGCAAGTGTCTGCGATGGTGGGTAATTGGGTGCTTGGAGTTGAAATTGTGTAAAGTGAAGAGTTAGGGTTAGGGTGCAGGTAGGTGAAGTGTCGTGATGGTGTAGGTGCTTGGGTTAGGGGGTGTGTAAGTGAGTTAGGTTAGAGGTGCAGGTAGGTGAAGTGTCTCGGCGATGGGTATCGATTGCTTGGAGTTGAGAATTGTGTAAGTGAGTTAGGAGTTAGGGTGCAGGTAGGTGAAGTGTCGCTGATAGGTGTCGGTGCTTGGGTTAGGGGTGTGTAAGTAGAGTTAGGGTTAGGGTGCAGGTAGGTGAAGTGTGCGGTGATAGTGTCGGACGATTAGGGTTAGGGAGTTTAGAGTTTAGGTTAGTATGAATATATGTTGTTGTGTGCTATTTCGTGATATTATTTAGCGTTTATTATGTCGGTGCTTTTGGTGTTAAATTATATTCGCGTTGTGTCGGTGTGGTGTGTTGTGTCCGGTTGTTTGGAGATTGAGGGGGATATGTGTGTGGCCATTACAGATTAGGTGTTGATGCGGTGTGTGAAAGTAGACCCATATATGTATATATATATATATATATATGTATGTGTGTATACATGTACATATGACATGTATATATGTGTATATGTGTGTATGTATATATATGTATATATGTATATGTATATATATGTATATATATATGTACATATATGTATATATATGTATGTATATATGTATATATGTATATGTATATATGTGTGTGTATGTATATATATGTATGGCTAATGTATATATGTATATGTGTGTATATATATAGTATATATGTATATATATGTATATATGTATATATACATATGTATATATGTATGTATATATGTGTA